>NW_013952633.1:168744-171750 GCF_001266775.1 Austrofundulus limnaeus
TACACTTGATCTAAGAAAATCATTTTTTTGGATTGTCCCAACAGATGTAACCAGTACTTGTTTGTACTATCAATTTTAATGCACATTTGCTGCACAGATCGGTACATAAAGACAGGTAAAACTTAATTTGAGTTTTTTTTTTAAATCCTTAGGCAAATGTGATTGACTTCCAGCAGAAATATTTGCACACACACTTCATTTTAACCCACAAAGATGAACTTATATAAGCAAGTAAGACTGACTTGTCTTTTGTAACAATTAAATACAATGTGACTTTAGGTCACTCTGTAATTTGTGCTACAGCTGTTCCTCAAGTTAAAAGCTCAATTAGTGTCACCCATTAAACTAATTAAAACTAAAATCTACAACTGTGAAAGACCTTTCTTATWCAGCAAAGGAAGTCAGCACAAACTTAACAGCATTCAAATTCTAAACAATGTTTTTTAAAGAGTTACCTTGTTGATTTAAATTGGTTGTTAGTTGTGATTTTGAACTGATGAGAGATCAACAATGTCACATTATGATCTGACATCTGAAATGATTTCAACAATTTTATACACAATCAATGGGAGGAGATTTTATTTAAAAAAGCTAAATGTGATGGAATATTTAACAATGAGCCTGAAATGCACTTTACTGTAAAACCAGTAATACATTTAATGCAGGTTAAAGTTTGCATGGCAAAACACAAGCTCACAAAGCTACAGATATGATGAGAATACTGATTTAGTTTAATTTACCAACAGGTTTAAGATTCACCTTAGACTTTAAAATGAGTTTAAAAAAAACATCAAACACAGGATCCCAGAATCACACATCACTTCTTCAAGACCTTTGCTCCTACGATGCATGACTTTAAACATTTTACCACCACTTATTACATGTAATTACAAACTGATRGATGCTAATTTAATAACATTTTTTGATTGGGTTTCACCCATGGATGTGTTAGATTTAAACCAACCAGCTGTATGCTAAGGTGAATGTATTGCAATGCAGTCTGACATCACTGCACATAGTAGATGTGAGTAGATATGACTCACAAGATAGCATGTCACAGAAAAAAAAATCATGCAAAGACCTTGAGAATTATATTATGTAAGAGTTTTAAATCATAATTAAGTTGCAGGACAAATGGCTGTATTTTAATTAAAACACACTGTTTAGGGGGAAAATCATGTGCTGCTATGTGAATAAACAAAACACACAAACAAACAAAAAAAGACTTTTGTGTCTGTTTAAATTAAATGTTTCTTTTTGCCTTTTTTAATAGCTAAATATCACCCCTCACTTCCATCCATCTTGAGTCAATAAAACACTCACACTCCACGCTTAAAGTCCATAAATAAGCCCCGGTCCTGAATGAAAAAGGGTTCTCTCAAGCGTTCTGTGAACACTACTTGTGCATAAAATTAAACGTGCACAGGCCTGATAATGTGGGGCTGGGCACGAGGAACCCTGATTGCGATCAGCGTGACGCTGATTGAACGTCGGCTGATTTATCTGCCACCATCTTTCAGCCTTCAGCAGCACAGGAGAGGAGGAGAAACGGCTTCCTCCCAGCTGCTCTCGGCTTTGCTCCTCGCCCCGAGGACCAGTCAAACGTGCAGACCCTTAAAACCTGTACGACGGTCCTTGTTGTTGGGAACGTGTGCGTCAAGCATCACTCCATATGTGTTGTCTTTGCCCTTATTGTGTCTTACCGCTTGTGTTCACTGTGTGATTGTCTGCCATTTTGAAAATCTTCCCTTTTTTATTTGAAATACACGCCAAAAGCGTTCTCCTTATTACCAACCATGTCATGTTCGACACAAACGTCTGATCGGATGTAAACAAACTGCGTTTCACCTCAAGCTGAACTGATAGGTGTTCAATTAAAGAAGCTTTGACTCTTGAAATAGACGCGATCCTTGAAGACAGCTTAAGCCAATGTAGCCTTAGCTTCACTTTACTTAGCCTGCCACTGTGCTATTTCTAACACCGGGACTGATAAACTGAACAAGACATCTCGATTATTGGGTTACTTTATAAATAATGAAAAYCACAAACAATAAAAGCACTAGTAGTCCGTCATTTTATGGTGTTCTGTTACTGTTTTTGTTCTCCATATGAAAAATACTGTAAAGTAACCAAACAATCTCGCAAGATCTATATCATTATGTTATTTTAAAAGCACCGTAGACACCAAATATCTCGTTTTTTAAAAATAAAACCATGTCAGTTTTTTGCTCAATCGCACAGAATTCCACAAATAGCGAGGTTGCATGGGAGGCATGTTAAAAAAAGAAATAACGCTGCCCCACAGACCAGATGGAAGATTCACGACTTTTGACATTTTTAAAGATAAAACATGCATTATTGTCCTACCTTTTCGACAGAGAGATGACAATAAAGACCCAGAGTAGCAGCTTCAGGGGGAGGGAAGGCTTCGCCATTGCTATCGAGCATTTGGAGGCTGATTTTGGTGAAGCTGTCATCACCATCTTCGCTTCCTCTTTCCTGCAGATGGACGTGTCCGTACTTACTGTGCTTCCTCTTTACGATACATTACGCACGCTGGCAGAGGCGCTTCTGCGAATCTAGACTCAAGACGGACATGCGTCGGGGAGTAATCAGGCAAGGCTGGAGCGATGCGAAAGCCTGATTTCGTTCAGCTTGTTTTTTTTTTTTTTTTTTTTTTTTCTCCTTTTCGACCAGGAGAGGGGCCTACACACGTAACACGCACAGTGAAGCCTCAGGTAATAAACTACTCCCATATAAAGCACAAAAAAGCATGGGAGCCTCAGTCTGAATGCAGATTAACACACGGGTCAGGGAGGCACGGATGCACGTTGCTGCAGCAAGGATCAACACATGCGCGGTCTCACCAAGCGGAAGCACACAGTTCATATGACTATGAGACAGGATTATTGCAGCCTTTATCATTTGTGTGCGTGTGTGTGTGTGTGTGTGTGTGTGTGTGTGTGTGTGTGTGTGGTCCATCACGTTTACCCAAGACTGAGTGTC
>NW_013952633.1:171918-174699 GCF_001266775.1 Austrofundulus limnaeus
GTGTGTGTGTGTGTGTGTGTGTGTGTGTGTGTGTGTTTTCACACAATGCAGTTTGTTTGTATCTTCTTAAATCACTCATTCAGACTGAATCAAAGAATGAAACATTCATTGTCTGCTTTCAGCTTTTGAACACTCCTTATTAAATTCTGACTGGGCCAATCAAATTGTATTGCTACTGCAGCCACCTCTGTGTGACATGCATGCAGGATTAGTTGTTTTACATTTGTGTGTGTTTATGCGTAGCAAGTGGGATTTAATAATGGGTATTCATTAAAACACAAATTCATTGTTGGCTAYGCACAGCAATTCTAATTTAAAAATGGGTAATCATTAATCTTCTTTAATATTTATTTATTTTATTTTTTTACATCGGAATATTATTTTTTTTGTAGGTGGTAGTTGTAGGTCTTGCAACACAATGGATATATAAAAAAATACTTACAATTAGATTTACCAGATTTTTCTTGGGTTCAGCTATCCCCTCTGCTCTGTAGCCATGTCACAGCAGACTGCGTCCATGCACAGTCGAACAACAGCATCAGAAACTGTTGAACAGCATAGCTGGTATTGATCTAGCAGAAATGGATGAGGTTGTTTACATAAATGCTAATTAGCTTAATAGCTGCTCAAATTTACCATCTATCCCAGTGGAAGACTTACTCGGTTTATAGTCTGTTAAATAAAACAAAGGAATAAAGTAGGTGCATTTTTTATTTTGTTGGCTACAACATCCAACTATATATATACAGTATATATACTGTATATTTAGGTACACCGTATATAATTAGGTGTACCTAATAAAGTGGCCGGTGAGTGTTATGTGTGTGTCACTTTAGCTATCAGTAGTGTTCAGCACTTTGGATAGCTCTAAGAATCTCTTCAGCGCAAAAACACATCATTCAGCACCATGGACAGCTCCGGTTACTAAACTTCACTGCTTTTCAAAGGGCCTCAGTCCAGGTAGCATATCTGCACTTCCTGTTTTCTACTTTGTGTTTCCAAGAGTTTTTAGCTTTATTAATTATAMTTTTAAAGGGTTAAAACCTTTATCAAGGGTAGATAAGAAGATACTGCAGATAAGAAGTTACTGGGCTAGAAAAAGTTTGTCAGAAGTCATGTACATGGACTGTACTTATATAGTGGAGATATACTGTAGTGTAGTTTTGAATGCAGAGCCTTTGTGTGTTGTGAGTCTTTGTGTTGCCCCCTCATCAATCATCATTGCACAGCTTGATCCCTGATATGTTTTCTTGACAATAGTCTTTCTCATTCTTTTTTATATATTTTTAAATTATTTTTTTATTTTATTTTTTGCATTCAAGAGCAGATTTACTTTTTTATTTCAACCTAATTATTTTCTCTGAAACTATAAACTTTTTCAATCCTACCAGATTGTTTACATGCACATATTTCAGCCAGACTAATGCAGAGAAAATCATGTCATTCAAGCTTCTCATAGTTTTTTTTTTATAGATTATATTGAGTACATACCCACCTTTTTCAGAAATGCATATCAGTATATGTGATATGCATATCAATTTATTTCAAACAAATGCAAATGGTGGATGGTGTTTTTTTGTAAATTGGTATATAAATAAACTAAATAGAACTAAAGTAGTCCACTTCATTGTCTTATGTTTTTGAGATAAATAGTGTGTTCACAATTGCAAACATGAAAAGGTGACCTCAGAAAGTGGCCTCATACAATCTGCTGTTAATGATGCTACACTCAGCAAGACCTCTTTTGGTGTCACACTCCCTCCTGCTGTTTACACATGCATACATAGCTTAAATAGAAAGTCTCTTGTTTGAMGTGGGTATGGAAACAGAAAGTCTGATGGATAAATTAATAATTGTTGAAATCACAGAGAGAGTGAATTTGGTGTGTATTATTTATGTAGTTTGTAACAACAGGGTGAACTATGCCATCCATCTATTAACTCACTTCTTTCTTTCGGGGTCACGGGGGTCACTGGTGCCCATATCCAGTARTCACTGTATGAGGGGTGGGGTACTCCCTGGACAAGTCGCAAGTCCATCACAGGGATCACATCACAAGATAAGCTATTCATTCTTTTAGATTTATGTTCCATGCAGTCACTGGAAACATTGTGAGAAACAACAGTGGGAAGATCACCAGTCCATAACAGTGCCTCATGAAACAGACAACCATTCACACTCTCACCAACACCCAGTGACGATTTAGAGTTACCAATTAACCTCATTGTTTCGGTCTTGCAGAAGCACACCAGAGTACTCAGAGAAAACCCCACCGTCAGGGGAGAACAGGTCAGAGCCTCGACTTTCTCATTGTTTTGCAGCAACTCTTATTTATTACTGGTAAACATTTTAAAACAATGATAAAACAAAAAAATAACATTAATCATTTTAATCTGCACTGTTTTGATTGACAGATTTTTTTTAATTTGCACTTCTGTGATCAACAAAGGTCCAGTTTTGTTGGTTTTGTTTTAATTTGTATTTTGTGAATAATTTTATAGATGTTTAAAAAAGTTTCAAACAGCAATAAAGTTAGAAATCACTTCCATCCACACTCTCTGATGTTCTTTTTTAATTATTTTTTTTTACAGATGCAGGACAAAGATCCTGTTTTAATTTGAATATAAAATAACTTTTTAACACCTTTTTGAAGCCATTGAATATGATGTATTGTGCCTTAGATTTATTATTAACATTAATAACTTCAGCTCCAAAACGTGTCAGCTGTGTGTGTGTGTGTGTGTGTGTGTGTGTGTGTGTGTGTGTGTGTGTGTGTGTGTG
>NW_013952633.1:175792-181077 GCF_001266775.1 Austrofundulus limnaeus
CATATATAATGTGACCTGTGGTAATGGTGGTCAGTTAAGAAAAGAAAAAAAAACATTTTCTCACTTTTTTTAACTGTCTCTCACACAAGATGAGATGTCAGTTTAGATTACCTTGGTTCAGTTGTCACAGGAGAAATTTAAGCCAAACTGGAACAATCCAGTTTCAAGCGTGCACCTGGGTTTTCATGTACTGAACCATTTTTGTACATTTTGAATAAGCACAGATGAAGTCACTTAATTTGAAATCAACTGCCATTCAATGCAGTGTAAGAGCCGTGATTTTAATTGCTATTTTTTCATGATTAAACAAAATCTGATGGTTGAGTAATAAAATAGAGTAAGAGAACAGTGTAATTCTGATTTGGAAAAAAAAATTCTCTGAACAAATAGAAAAACATAGCAAAAATTAGTCAATTTAAACAAAAGCTTCTTGAAGATTATTCACCATTTTATTGTTTATAATCAAACAGTAAATTATAAGCAGTAAAATCTTATAAAAACTTTCTTTTAATGGCACATTGTCCCTCATGACAAAATGATCTGAGTGAGTCGTGCTGTAATACTGTTGTGTCATCTTTAGATGAGAGATCTGGGGGAGGTATCTGCTTCTATAAAGACAATGCTGATCACGCAGATGCCCAGATTCACTATCATTCCAGTTTTTACAACCCACACATATGCCATCACAGCCATGCTCTGTTAGCATCAAGCTGTGGAAGCAGAATCAACTGTAAGCACTATATGGCATTAAAAATCAGTAAAAAGTGATGTAACATTAAAATCAATAATTTAAAAGAAAACAACAACAACAACAACAACAAAAACAACAATACAACTTATTGAAACCTTTTACTCGCTTTTTAAACTTACTTTTAACTCATTTTTTGTCAAGGTTTCACTCTACATCAGGGCATGTTTTTGTTTAGTTTTTTAAAGTAACTTTAAGTATGAAGRACAGTTCCAGCATGATGCCAGGTGCTTTGTTCATGAAATTTGGCACAAAGTGAAAACAAACTCATCCTTTCTCAGTGCCTTTCAATGTGAACATGAAAAGGCACTCTCTGTAGCCTGATACCTGTCAGAAGTTTTAACCATGTATAAAAATAAAACTTGAGTGGAAAACCACAGAGTCCCCAACTCAAACTCAGTCTACGTGACAGCAGCCCTTTCTTTTGCTTACCTGGCTCTTGGTGAAATTTCCTTTTAAATGTGTTTACTAAAGTTCAGTAAGAAACTGCTCCCTAATTATCAGTAGGTCATGCTGTGTCAGTTGTTGTTTTCTGCTGATTTAATGAGGCCTCTTTGAAGAGTGATATTTTTACATGTCTTAATTTGTTACAGTTTGCTTTAATTGTCCTCCTCACGTTGATTTAGTCAAAATTTGTGCACAACTCAGACTTCCATTAAAACATAGTCTGATGACAAGAACAACCTGTAAACAGACACAGACTAAGAATAAATAAATGAAGGATAAAATTAATGTTCTGTGAAGGGGAACTTTTGTATGTATTTGTGGTCATCAATCCGTTATCTTAACTTGCTTCTTTTTTTCAGGGTGACAGGGGTCACTGGTGATAGTCACTGAATGAGGGGTGGGGTTCACCCTGGACAGATTGCATGTCCATCACAGGGACACACAGAGACAAATGAGACACCTTACTCACACCTAGGGACAATTTAGAGTTACCAGTTAGCCTAACCGACATGTTTTTGGGTTGTRGGAGGAAATGGAGAGCATGGAGAAAGCCCACGGAGAGTCGAGATTCTATCTGACAACCTTCTTGCTGAAAAGCAACAGCTCTACCAAGTGAACCACATTGCTGTCTGTATTTGCGATGTCCTAGAAAAAAAATGTTTTTTTTTTAGTTTAATATTTTGTTGCTAAGGTTTTCACACGTCCTGACTTGTTGGTTAGCGAGGTGCCTGCCTGTTTCTAGGTTCTCCAATGTGATTAGGGGGAAATATRTCTGGCAGAGTTCATGGTCCTTTTTATATGAAATTTGGGCTGCGTGATGGTAAGCAGGTCTAATCTCTTCTCCCATAGGYGGATCACAGCAAGTTCCTGCATTCGACTCTGGTAATTTGCCTGAGGCTTTATGGTCTCTTTAGGGATAGAGTTTTATCAGAAAAAACACGGATAGGCCCCAAATCTCTCTTGGACATATAACAGATAAATGAAAGGCAAATGGAAATTAGGATATGAAGAGCTCATACTCAAAATAATTTTGGTTGAACCTATAACGATTTGTCTTCTAAAGCTTATTTTTTATGTAGACACAATGTGATATATGTGCAATACTTATACACACATACAGGGGGTATATGCACACAGATGGGTACAGATGCCAAAACATTTATCACTTGTGAGATGTGCTTACTGTGTGTTGCTTTTCATTCCAACAAAAGTAAATCTCTCTATCAGTGCACAACAGTTGCCATCAAGATTTGCTGTTCCCCTGGCAAAATGGTGTTGTCCCACAAAATCTACTGATAATTGTATTGCTGTAAAGCAACTTTACTGTTAAAGCCCATGCAAAGATTACATGTTATGCAAATATGAAAGGGTTTCTGAAGGGAAAAAAAAAAAGAAGCATATGTAGCACTGTAGCATTATGTCATTATTAGAAATATGTGTTAACATAGCCTACATAAACAACAAAAGTTAACAAAAGTACTTCACAATTCAGCAAAAATAAATGAGAAAACAACAACAAGCAGAAATGTTAAAAATAAATAATTTTAATATAAAACACAAAAAGACAACAATACAATAACTCTAAAATGACCTCAAACTCTACCAGAATCAAAGCCACTGATTAAAGATAGGTTTAAAGCATTTATTTAAATGTCTCGATGGTCTCAGCAGTACAAAYACAAAACCATAAACCATTCCACAGGTTTAGGGCAGAAACTGCAAAACCTTACTATTTATTGTCTTCATTACAAGTCAGTTGTGAAAATATCTCTATTGGTTTGATCAATTTGCAATTGGTTATTAGTTTACTAATGAACTCATGTTGGTTGGTTGAACTTTTCTATGTATTTTAGAACCAAATTAAGAAAGTATTTTTTGTTAAATTGCTTTGCCAAAAAGATCTTGTGTCAGTGTATAGACAGTGTTTTATAATTTGTCAAAAATGCTTCTTGATGCTTCATAAGTCATTCGTAAATCTATTTATCATGCAGTAATAAATACTTTATAAAGGTGCTCTCCTTGAAAAGTGGTACCAAGCATTTCAATCCACCCACTCACCTGACTGACCTTCAGCAAGTTTTCGTTTTTTATTCAGATTCCTTTGTAGCCAAAGTACTTGTAAGCTATTTTTTTCTTCTTACTTTTTTAGAGAGTTTGTCAAGCTGGCATAAACGCACATAGCATTCTAATATACAGAAAGTATAGTGCAGCCCTATTTTCCTATGTTAGCAATACTAATATTATGCATCTCTAAAGTCATCAATCTCACATGAAAATCTACATAGACAGTCCATAGAGGTCACCTAACCATTTCATCAGACAGTGATTTTTTTACCCCTATTATTGTCCAAAGTACCACATTAGAAAAAAGACCATTGTTGTCCATCTAAGCCATTAAATAAGCTGCTGGGGGGTAGATTTTCATGTGTCTCATTTTGATAACATTAAGAGGGTTTGTTATTTTAGCCTCAGGCTGAAATTCAAACTACTAATGCATATAAAGTACGTTTTTAAATAAATTCATTATTGCTGTCCTAACTGGATTGTCAAAAAGCAGTTAAAAAATCCTTATAGATACCATGCAGTTTACATTATTCCATCAAAATAGAGTTTCAGTTAATTAAAATGTCATAACTAAATGTGCAGGACGACTAATCACACACCACTGCTTGCTAGGAATAGCCATGAACCATGGCTGTCACTAAGGGTATTGTTTTCACTGAACACAGCAATTACCTTTACTTCACAGTGACAATAAGAGTGAGAAAYGAAGAAATTTACTCTAATTTAGTTAGATGTTTTAAAATTGTATGAATACAGGGCACAGCTCGACTAATCAGTCCACCCTATCCTCAGTCTCCTCAGTGGTTTGTGAAGCCTTTGATTTAAATTCATTGCTTGGGACAAGACTTTATTCAAGACTCATCACTCCTCTGTTTCCATTGGGATGCTCACATAACATCTTGTACAAACCAAGGACATAGCAAACTATCCCACTATTCAAAACCAGCATATTGGTCATTCACCACAATGGCTAAGGCTCTAAATGAAAAGGACTTACTTTTATTTATTTTCTGCTGGGAGTATATTACCTTTAGAGGATTGTTCAACAAGTTTTGTTTTAACCAAACGAAAAACACAAAGATATTAAGGGGAGTTGAGTTTCATTGTAAAAGTTGACAAGATTCAGTGTCCGTATAAATTTMAAATATTTTCAATTAGCCAGTGCTCTCTTTTGATAGGTGCCCTGGTAAGGTCAATTTGGGCTTCACACATTGAGGGTTTGAGTAATTAATTTGCTGTGACACAGTMATTTTTCTCACTTGCAGCAGAACAAATGAGGACTAATGTGGTATGCCTGCAATCAGTCATAAATTTTGATTTGTGTGGCATCATGCTATTTATCTTTCTAAAATGTGTATTATTGCAGATTTTTTATGAAATTGGAATCACTCTGTTTTTTATGTGACTTTAAGCAAAATATTCAATCTTACACAATATCCACATTTCAGACTTTGTAACAGTTCTTTACTTTAATGCTATTCATTTTGCTGATTGTTCTTTGATTTACTAGAATTGTAATTGCTTAACATCAGCTCATTGTATTGTTGTTTACTACTAACTCAATATGCCTCTTAGRTTTGATGATCTGTTTTTTATTTTTATTTTTTTGTTTGTTTGCTTGTTTGTTTTTTGGTTAGTGTACTCTGGATATATGTTCCTTTCTGTGCTTTATTTTAGTGTCTACTCACTTCCTCTGTCAGTTTAGTTGAACTGCGAGCTTCTTCTCATGCACAACTGGTTCACTTGTTCCTTCCCAGGTGATCTCAATTATCTCTTTTTTTTACTCACCTTTATATTTGTGTCCTGTCCTCTGGCAGTGTATCTACGTTATCCAGGTCATTCTTATTGTTTTTCCACGATTTGCACAACTGCGGATAATCTTGAGCTTGAACGACAGGGGGAAGGGCCTGAGCAGGGTGATTGACACTGGTAACAGCCCACCTGGCTCTGATTGGTCATTGCTCTCCGGGAGCAGTGTATTTCTGCAGAACTACTGGAAAGAGCCAGAAGAGCTTGACCCCCCCCC
>NW_013952633.1:181162-183796 GCF_001266775.1 Austrofundulus limnaeus
ATACTAGTTTATTGAAAATTCAAATAAAACAATAAGACAAAAATAAATACCTACAAATATTTGACCAGTACGTTTTGTATTAAAATGTCTGCATTTATTATTTTATCACAAAATTAGAGCCACACTACARATATTCAGCGTATTCAATTACTTTTAAACTATGTTACTTTCATTCAGAAACCTATGACGCACATGCTTCTCCATTGCTAATTAATGTAAAGTGGAACAATCWATGCTATTATTTAAAAGCATGATACTACAACAGAAGAAAACATGTTTGTTTGTTTTTAACCAGTGAAACAATTAGCTAAGTAAATGATTTGATTTAAAAAAGAGGCTGCTGTGTTCCAAAAGAAAATACAGAATTATCTTGACAYCCTTTTCCTCGTTCTGCTGACTTACTGTCTCTAAGACTTAGAGATGCACCAAAACCAGTTTTTCTCAAACCGAGTACGAGTACAAGTATTTCGTATTGGGTACTCACTGATACTGAGTAACAACACGAGTACTTACTGAGTTATAACTAACTTAGTAATTATAATATTAAAGTACTACAGATGTTTGTACAACATAAAATTCGAACAAATTAGAATAACAGATGTACTTCAGTCAAAGGAATAAGATTGTGGAATAATCTGGATAGTGATTATAAAAATGCAGGCTCAAYTAACTTGTTCAAAAGAATGATAAAAGTTAATTTGTTAAAGAAATATAAAATTGTAAAATTTGTAATTATAAGAGCTGCTGTTTGAGGAGTTGAAGTTTTTGTTCTGTTTTATTATCAGATACCAGTATATATCAGATATTATACGATTTTTTTTCTTATTTCTGCTATATTTGATTTGATTTGTATTATCTTTATTGTATGTGAATTTGTTTTTTGGTTTTAAATGAAATTGATAAAAAAAAATCTGGCACTAAATTAGAAACACATCTAATGTTTGTCAAAATGAACCTCAGTTTAAACCAGTGGTTTATCCTGGTCCTCAAGGACCATTAGCCTGCATGATTTAAGATGTTTCCCTGTTCCTCAGAAAGTTTTTAAGATCTGCCAAATCCTGTCAATCAAATCAGGTGTACCAAAGCAGGAAATCATCCAAAACATGCAGGATAGTGGTCCTCAAGGACCACTGACAACCACTTGTATAAATGGTCATACCTCATTTCTCAGATAGTCTGTGAGGTGAGGGTTTACATATTGATACAAGTAATAATGATACTAACCTCAAGTCATGCAGTTTAAATTTTGTAGCACCACTCGTCTTCAGCTGCAGAACAGTCATCCATCTCCTGGATGACTGAGAGTCCACAGAAACATCTGATAGTAACGTTGTCGGACTGTATTGTAACTAAAGTTCTGGATCAATACTTTTTGAATCGCTTCCAACACGTCCTCAGCTACAGAACAAAAGTCCAGTTGCTCCATCCTTTTCTTTGAATTTTCCATCTCCTTGATGATGGCAAAATCATAGAAGCATCTGATAGTAGTAGTGTCGCACTGGGTCAAAACTAAAGTAGATTGATACTTGTGTCACTTGCAGCGCGTCACATCGCTCACGTTTTTTTTAAAATGCAAGATTCACCAGAGCATCCGACCACAGGGAGGTGAAAACATAAACAGTGAACTAAACAGGCATGTCAGGTAATTATTTTACCAGTGCTGATTGTACAACAACTTCAGACAAAGCTAAGAATAGCATTCAACATAGCAAACTGTTGTTTAATCTGTAAACAGYGCATGCGTGTCCCATCAATGGAAGTTGTATTTAAAATGTCGACATCCATGCCTAACAAATGTATTGGTTCAGTGTACTGAGGCATTTTGAACGAGTACGAATACTTGTAAAATGCTGGTATCGGACCCGATACCCGTTACTGGTATTGGTATTGRTGCATCCTCACTAAGAATCCCTCAGTTATCGCTTGCATATTTTCCTTTTTCTCTGCCTTTGTTTGCCAGTTGGGTTAAATATGAGACTTGTTTGGATATCTGGAAGGCAATGTAAATGTGTCAGAAGTGTATTTGAGATAACAGTGGTCAGACTGTGCCCTGCCAGTGATATATCTGATGTTGTATCAGTTACAAGCTATCTTGAGAGTCTAATAAATATATTGTCAGGCTAAGACTGATTGTGTTGAACTTCTTTCTATTCCTAATCAGGTTAGAAAATAGAATAGAATTTCAAGTTAAAAAAATGATTTTGACATTTTTTATGTCTTAAAGGGCATCAACTTAGTTTAATTTAAATTTGTGTAAAATATACAGTCTGGACATCCAGTCTCATGGAAATTTGACATTTATTGAACACATGATGATTTCATTAAGAGCACAGCTGTACAGTATGACTGTTAAATTATGATTTGTTCAAATGTGAAACTTGTATTTTTTTTGTATTGTTATTTATCCAGTCAAACCCCATTAAGATCACATGTCTTTTTTCAAGGAAGGCCTGGGTCTGAAGGCAGCCTGTTGTACATATTTTTGAGTTGTGGGGGAAACAAGAGTACCCAGAGAAAACACACGCAAGCACAAGGAGAACATGCAAACTCTGCACAGAAAGACCAGGCATTGAACAGAGAACCTTCTAACTGTGAGGCATCGGTGCTAACCACTGAACCACTGCTGCCAAATAT
>NW_013952633.1:183856-197664 GCF_001266775.1 Austrofundulus limnaeus
ATATATATATATGCACACACACTTACTAAGCAGGAGACCAAATTAGTGGAAATGTTTAAAGGAGAACAGTGCACTTATGTTTAAATCCTCTTTAACAGTGTGTAGATACACTCCCAGTGCTTCAAAACCCTTATAAACAGGAGCTTCAGGATCCAAAGACATGCTCCTGGTATTTTACAATATTTGATGCGATAATCACTGCCACTGAATATAGCACTATGTGTAGAAAAAGTTCTCTGAAATTTCACTATAGAGTAACATTTTCTCAATGTGTGTGTCCTTCACTGTCTTTCTCTCAAAACACATACAGTAAATGCCAAAACCTCCCAAGAGAAAGAAAACATTTCAGGGTTTTTGAATATTATGTCTGCTTTGCTCAACACATACGTTGCTTCCAACAAGCTGAGGCAGGCTTGCAGAAAAAGAAAAAAAAAAAGAAGAAATAGCAATAGCCCCCACCCAAAAAATCAGCTTTTCCTTCAAATGACTCTCTTTGGGCCTGGAAATGTTTTGCCTGCTTCCATTTACAGCGTGCTTGTTAGGCGTGTGGATGCGGCTGCATATTTATGTCTAAATGAGATGCTTAAGTAGGTGAGCTTGTGCAGCTGGAAGCGAGCAGCCAAATATCTCAACACTTCCCCCTGCTGGATTTACTGCAGTGAGATGAGCAGATGAATAATGGAGGCACTGTCCTCCTGTCACATACCTCACATCACCACTAAGAGATCGTTCTATCCATCTAACATGCCAGATGGCACAATGTAAAACAATAAGGGGAGGATGAAGAAGGAAAATTTATGCCTTAGGGAGGAGCAAGTGTCAACATTAACAAATTGCATCATTGCTGGCAGCATGTGTGTGGGAGAAAATAGATGAATTTCCAAACTCAAGTAAGTGCATTTGAAAAAGTATTCCTTAAGGATTTTTAAATAAAATATATGATCTAGTTTAACTGTATTTGTGTATTAGTTGCTTTCTGCATAGAATCACGGTATGCACGCACATATTATTATTTGTGATCTAGCCATCATAAACTTGGCTGTTAGGGGCAGGGAAATATAAAGACCAGCAATCCTCCTGTTGTGTCTCAATTTGAACCTAGATGAGCCAAAAGTTTAATTCAATTTTATAATCAATACATATTTTTTTACTTCCTTGTTCAAAGATAAACAGACAGAGGAGGACTGAAGGTAGATTTTGACAAACTACTAACATAGCATGCATGTCAGAGGTAGGATGTATGGCAGCATGAGCAGGTGGAGTGGGTCTGGGACTCAGAGAAAACCAGATTACCAGTGAGGCAAAAATAAGATGAAGAAGAACCACCAGGCTTGACCTGAATGGCATCCAACTGACAACTACTGCAATCAGTAGAGAACACAAGACACACTGGGGAAAAAAAAAATCAGTTTGAAGATGAGCTGATGAGCTGCAGGTGTATTGTGAAAACTGCCAACATTTAGATTATCACAGTCACATGGAAGCATGATGTGTGGACACATCTCCTACATAATGGGGACCATTTTCCATCCTTGTGGAGACCCATTGCTCCTTATGGGGATCAAAGCCTGGTCCCTATGGGTGCAGATGCTGATTTTGTGTGTGGGGGTTAGGTTTAGGACCAATATGTTTGAGTTAAGTCTAATTAGATATGTACTGGGGTGGTTAAGTTTAGGATAAAGGGTCAGGGGTAGGCTATAGAAATGACTGAAAAAATAATACAGTATAAATCTGTGCAAAATCCATCCATCCATCCATACGTCCGTTTTCTTCCGCTTATCCGGAGTCAGGTCGCGGGGGCAGCAGCCTAAGTAGAGAGTCCCAGACATCCTTCTCCCCAGCCACTTGGGCTAGCTCGTCAGGGGGAATCCCAAAGTGTTCCCAGGCCAGCCAAGAAACACAGTCCCTCCAGCGTGTCCTGGGTCTTTCCCTGGGCCTCCTCCCAGTGGGACATGCCTGGAATACCTCACCAGGGAGGGATCCAGGAGGTATCCTGATCAGATGCCTGAGCCACCTCAACTGGCTCCTCTTGATATGGGGGAGCAGCGGCTCTACTCTGAGTCCCTCACGGATGACTGAGCTTTTCACCCTATCTCTAAGGGAGAGCCCAGACACCCTATGAAATAAACTCATTTTGGCCACTTGTATCTGCTATTTCGTTCTTTCGGTCACTATCCAAAGTTTGTGACCATAGATGAGGGTAGGAACGTAGACTGACCAGTAAACCGAGAGCTTTGCCTTCTGGCTCAGCCCCCGTTTCACCAGGACAGACCGGTACAGTGCTTGTATCACTGTAGACGCAGCATCAAACCACCTGTCGATCTCCCACTCCATTCTCCACTTGGGGCAGGACATACTCCCCGACCCRAAGAAGGCACCCCACCATTTTCCGGCTCAAGACAATGGTCTCGGATTTGGAGGCACTGATCCTCATCCCAGCCGCTTCACACTTCGCTGTGAACTGTTCCAGTGAGAGCTGGAGATTACGATCAGATGAAGCCAATAGGACCATATCATCCGCAAAAAGCAGAGATGTGATTCTTGTCACCAAAGYGGATCCCCTCAACACCTTGGCTGTGCCTAGAAATTATGTCCATAAAAGTTATGAACAGAATCAGTGACAAAGGGCAACCCCAGGCACCCTCCAGGACCCTGCTGAAGATGTAGAGCTGGTCCGCTGTTCCACGGCCAGGACTAATATCACACTGCTCTTCATGAATCCAAGATTCGACTAACCAACGGACCCTGCTCTCCTGGACCCCTGAATAGACCTTACCAGAGAGGCTTAGAAGTGTGATCCCCCTATAGTTGGAACACACTCTGCGGTCCCCCTTTTTAAATAGAGGGACCACCACCTCAGTCTGACAATCCAGGTGAACTTCCCCCAATGTCCACGCAATGCGATATTGTAGAGTCGCATCAACCAATGCAACCCCACAACATCCAGAGCCTTTTTTTCTTTTTTCTTTTTCTTTTTTTCTTATAATTCTTTTTTCTCTTTTTTTTTCTATTTGCCACTGCAACATCCAGAGCCTTAAGGAACTTCAGACAAATCTCATCCTCCCCCGGCACCCTGCCACCAAGGAGCTTTTCAACCACCTCAGTGACCTCGGCACCAGAGATTGGGGAATCCAACCCAGGGTCCTCAGGCTCTGCTTCCTCATGGGAAGACGTATCAGTAGGATTTAGGAGGTCTACGAAATATTCTACCCACCGGCCCACAATGTCCCTAGTTGAGGTCAGCAGCGCACCATCTCCACCATAAATAGTGTTGGTGGTGAACTGCTTTACCCCACTGAGACGCAGGATGGTGGACCAGAATCGCCTCAAAGCCTTACAGAAGCATTTTTCCATGGCCGCTCCAAACTCCTCCCATGCCCGAGTTTTTGCCTCAGCGACCACTCAAGCCGTGATCTGCTTGGAGTACTGATACCTACTGGCTGCTTCCAGAGTCCCACAGGCCAAAAAAGACACAATAGGACTATTTCTTCGGCCTGAGAGCATCCCTCACCGCCAGTGTCCACCAGTGGGTTCAAGGGTTGCCACCAYAACAGGCACCAACAACCTTACGGCCACAGCTCAGGTAAGCTTAGCCTGGTAAAAACCAGACCCTGTCCTTCACTTTGCTTCGTACGAGGGTCTGGACTCACTGCATAGAGAAGCGATTCTTGCAGGAGGCGTGGCCTCTGCTAAAGCACATGTGTGTTGTTGCTGTGAAGGAGGCTAAGCTAAGAAGCTAACCGGAAATCTTGTGTGCTGTAAACAACCCTWCTGAGAGGAGAAATGTACCGAGCCGAACGAGACGGCTGTAAATGAGAGCTGCTGCTTTGTCAGATAAATTTATTTTAATTTGGAAGCCTTATCAACACGGACTGGCTTCATTCACTTCCTCCACTGCAGTATGCTAAAATAACTAGCAGACACAGAAAATCGATGTCATTCAAAACTCCACCTTCTGTTTGCTGATTGGCCCAGGTAAAATAAACTATAAGCAGACTCTGCGTAGAAAATCGACGTTCTGTTCTCTGATTGGCCAGGCTAAAAATCTGCCAGCAAAATCCTTCTTTATGGGAGAAGTCCCAGACGGAGCAGTGAAGGGAAATTAGAATTGAGCAGAAGTGCGTAGGAAGGCAAGGACCAGGCTAAGGTAAGCTGCCTCAACAATGGAGGTATGGGACATTGCCCACTCAGACTCGATGTCCCCCACTTCGCCTGGAATGTGTTCAAAGTTCTCCCGGAGGTGTGAGTTGAAACTCCGTCTGATGGGAGACTCAGACATTCCCAACCCTCACTATACGTTAGGGTCTGCCAGGTCTGACGGCATCCTCCCCGACCAACATAGCCAACTCACCACTAGGTAGTGGTCAGGTGACAGCTCCGCCCCTCTCTTTACCTGAATGTCCAAGACATGCGGCCACAGATCAGATGAAACAACAACAAAGTTGATCATCAAACTGCGGCCTAGGGTGTCCTGGTGCCAAGAGCACATGGAGACCCTTATGCTTAAACATGGTGTTTGTTATGGACAATCCATGACAAGCACATAAGTCCAATAACAAAACACCACTGGGGTTCAGATTGGGGAGGGGGGTTGTTCCTCCCAACCACCCACCTCCAGGTTGGGAACTGGAACTGGAAAAAGGAAAAAAAAAGATGTTATTTTTTTAAAGCAAGTCGAAGTAGATACCTAAATGATATGTTATCATTACTCACGTGAGCGTTGAAGTCCCCCATTAGAACAAGGGAGTCTCTGTTAGGAACGCTCTTTATCCCCCCTCCAAGGACTCCAAAAAGTGTGGGTAATCTGAACTACTGTTTGGCGCATAGGCACAAACAACAGTTAGGACCCGTTCCCCCACCCATAGGTTGTGGTCAGAACTTCTCAGCCTCAATCACCAGCTCAGGCTCCTTCCCCACCAGAGAGATGACATTCCACGTCCCTAGAGCCAGCTTCTGTAGCTGAGGATCAGACCGCCAGTGTCCCCGCCTTCGACCACTGGCCAACACACAATGCACCCAACCCCTTTGGCCCCTCTGACAGGTGGTGAGCCCATGGTAAGGGGGACCCACGTCTCCTCTTCGGGCTGTGCCCAACCAGGCTCCATGGGCGAAAGCCCTACCACCAGGTGCTCGCCAACGTGCCCTACCTGCAGGCCTGGCTCCAGAGTGAGGCCCCAGTGACGAGGGTCCGGACGAGGGAAGACTGAATCCATTCATGGTACTCATCATAGGGGTCTTTGGGCTGCACTTTGTCTGATCCCTCACCTAGGACCTTTTTGCCGTGGGTCACCCTGGGGGCATGAAGCCACTGACAACACAGCTCCTAGGATCATTGTGACACACAAAACTCTTCACCACAATAAGGTGGCAGCCCAGGGAGAGGCAATGCAAAGTCCCTACAAGAAAAAAAAATGTGTGTGCCATATTTTTAAACCTAGATCTTAACCTCTTGAGCCCCGAGCAAAACAGCTTTTTTTTTCCCATTTTTTTATTTCTTTTTCTCTTTCAACTTAAGTTCTGTCAGTTAAACTGGATGTTTGAAATCAAAAGAAAGCTAAGAATATTGTATAAAAGCTCACGGAAACTATTTTCACATTCACCAAACGCAGTTTAAACAACAAACAGTTGAATCAACAAACTGTACAAAATGGTGTCATTACAAATTTGTGAATACAATAAAGTAAATCTGTAAAGGAAAAAAAATCAAATGCAATAAAAAAGCAATTCGAAGTAGATACCTAAATGTTATAAGTGTGTTGAAAGTTCTTTTCCCCTTGATTTTGAGAGAATATGATCCAACTGAAGTCAAATATAATTTCTCCTTATTTTGTATAATACAGTATATATGGTGACAAATGTCTGGATAATTTTTTCAAAAGAACAAATATTCAATAACGAGTCKTTTTAGGCAGGTAAGAAAAAATAAATAACTTTTGGGTGTAAAAACTTCTGATTTCTTAACATTTATTAATGGTACAGTGTCTCGGGGTTCACCACCAACACTATTTATGGTGGGAATGGTGCGCTACTGACCTGAACTCGGGACGTTGTGAGTCAGTGGGCGGAATACTTCGAAGACCCCCTCAATCCTACCGACACATCTTCCCATGAGGAAGCAGAGCCTGAGGACCCTGGGTTGGACTCTCCAATCTCTGCTGCTGGGGTCACTGAGGTGGTTAAAAAGCTCACTGGTTTGTCATGGTGAAGCGAGAGCTGAGCCAGACAGCAAAGCTCTTGGTTTACTGGTTGGTCTACATTCCTACCCTCATCTATGGTTGCAAACTTTGGGTAGTGACCGAAAGAATGACATCATGGATACAGGCAGCCAAAATGAGTTTCCTTCACAGGACGTCTGGGTTCTCCCTTAAGAGATAGGGTGAGAAGCTTAGTCATCTGTGAGGGACTCAAGGTGGAGCTGCTGCTCCTCCACATCGAGAGGATCCAGTTGAGGTGGCTCCGGCATCTGGTTAGAATGCCTCCTGATCCCTCCCTGGTGATGTGATCCCTGCACGTACAAGTGGGAGGAGGCCCAGAGGAAGACCCAGGAAACACTGGAGGGACTATGTTTCTTGGCTTTTCCTAGGAACGCCTTGGGATTCCCCCTGATGAGCTGGCCCAACTAGCTGGGAGAGGGAAGTCTGGGTCTTTCTGTTTAGGCTGCTGCCCCCGTGACCCGACTCCGGAGAGCGGAAGAAAACGAACAAACGAATGAACGAACAAACTGTCTAATGAAAAAAATATTCAGGTGTGAGTGAAAAAAAGTTAAAATATTATGTTCTGTCTGCAATTTCTCTAAAACCACAGTAGCTGTTATATTCTTACACTTTTGGTAAAATTTCCCAAGTGTTAGCTTTATTTTCATGTCAAAATTATTTAAGCAGAGTTTGTAAATGCTGAGATACACTCAATTACATTTCGGCATGGCATTTTGAGAAAAAAAAAATCAAGAAAACCTATTGTGGCTTAAAAGGTTAAGATCTAGTATTATTTTATGATTTTTTTTAAATAAGGTTAAATGCAATTATTTAATTAAGAGAGTTGCAGATATTTAAAAAAATATTTTCATTTATAATTTACATATACTTATCACAATGAGGATCAAATATTTCTTTTCTGTCTGGATTGTTTTTTTTTTTTTTTCAAAATAAAATATTTCAAAAATGGTGTGAATAAAGCCATGAAAAATGTATCTCTCTCATTAGCGTTTCTCTGGTTGCATTCCAGATAAATATAAGTTTTTGTTGTRAGCTCGTTTGTCTGTCTTGACGGCAGTCTTTCTATACTCCAGCTCTCGACTTGTCAGCAATTCTTAGCAGCTATTCCATTCAGCCATATGCAGTATCCTTTTTGAGTCTGTTATTTTTTCTGCTTATGCTCATCAATTAATATTAATTGTCAGAATGCTAGGCAGTTGCATAGAGAAGCCCATAGCTGCTGACTGATGGAACAAGTCTTGTGGAATCATAAAGAGCTCTGCGTTCATTCGGTTGTTCAAATTCTGAGTAAGCTATTCTCTACTAACTAATTAAAGTCTCAGACATTCATATTAGGCATAGTGCTCTTTTCTTGCTGCTTTTTTACATTTTAAGTTATACACTATATAGTAATCTTTTTTTCAGCATATAAAATAGAAAAATGTATACTAATCTTTGGAAGTTTGTTTAATCATACTTGTTAAAGGGGAGGGGGGAGGCATTATGCAAATTTACCTTTTTGAGCTTTACATCATATTTTAATGTCATTCCCTCATCAAAACATACCTGGAGTGTTGCTTTGACTCATTCATGCATGCTTGAAAAAAAAAAATACTTGAATGTCATGTAGCAGCCATGTTGTGCTTCCTAAACACTTGCTGGTACAAAGCATCACCCATTGCTCCTAGCTCTTCCCTGGAGCCCTTTTCCCTGAAACGTTTGCTGTGTGCTGCATCCTCATTAGTGCACATTTTTCGACTGCATATGTCATTGCCCTGCATTTTGAATGTGAATCATCATGCAGCCGAGAAATGTGGCCCACAAAATCTTGAAAATCAAGGATACATCACAGTATTCTTCCCGGCCCAGGATATTCCAGGATTCAATACACAGACATCAAACTGAACAGATAAACACAGACATTGGAGTTTTAATTTTTTTTTCAAAGTCGGCATAATTTGGAAGAATTAGTTTAGCAACTTAACTGGTAAAATTCATGCTGCAACAAGATGGTAAGCTAGAAGCACTCGGAAAGTGCAAACCTCCGTCAAGGCCAATTCCCCCCATCCTGTAAGAGTTAATGCGCAAAAGCAGAACACATTTGCCAAATAAGTTCTGATGCAGCGAACATTTAAGCAGGCAGTATGAACGGAGTTACTTCTCTGTGGAGTCCAATGTGAAAAAAAGTCAGACTCGTCACCCGACGTTATTCATTGTCAAACTGGTGTCCAATTAAGCTCCTAAGTTTTCATCAGTCACATTTCACCATGAAAAACGTCTGTTTTATCATCTTGTATGAGTTTGCATTGGTTTGACTCTTTATAAAGTGCTTCCTGACTCCCRACATCTCCAAACTTTGTTGCAGGCCAGCTCTCTGTTTACAAGCCTAGTAGTGATAAACTGTTTTCATTGGTTGTTTTGGAAAAGTGGTGTGTATGAGGAAATGGGAAAATAGGTTTCATGGTGCAGTCACACACTTCCTGGTCACAAAATGATCTGTAAATGTGCATATTATGGCAAAAATTATTCATCATTAAATGTGGTTTCAACATTACATTTATAAAGTTTGAAGTCCGTGCTGTCCAATCCAGCTCACTGTTTTTTTTTTACAGAAGCCCTGTGAAAGCATCACAGCTTTGCCAATCTCAGAGTGTTAAAAGAAAAAAAAATCCTGTATCCGCATCGTGATCCGGAACATCAACAAAATTTAAAGTTGTGTTCCTTGGGCCAGCACCCACATGTGGTAAAAACATCATGACAATCCGTCCACAAGTTTTTGAGTAATGTTGTCCACAGACAGAATGACAGAACGACAGACAGACAGACAGACAGACAGACAGACAGACAGACAGACAGACAGACAGACAGACAGACAGACAGACATGACCGAAAACATTATCTCGCCCTTGGCAGAGGTAATAAAATGCAGCTACAAGTATTGAAACTGGAGCTAAACCCAAATTATATATATGTATATATATACACAATTTGATTATAAAATGGGAAAGTGTGTAATAATGTGTAAATACACATCCAAACACATTTTGTTTGATATGAAACCAAAATCTCTATAGTAACGGGGTGGCGTGTGGTCACACAAATGTACGTCAAGCTAGACCGTCTCATTTCCCAGCAGTCTCATGCAGCCTACCTGGACTGGGAAGGACATGGCCCAGCTGGGATACGTGCTCTTGAGGACGCAGCCCATGAATTGAGACACAGCCATTGTTTGAAAATGTGCTGAAGTGGGAATATCCAAACTGATAGGAGGTTATTAAAGAAACAGAGGCCAATTTTAATGTGTTTAGATGATGCAAAGTCAAATTTGTTTTTGATATATACAACATTTTCAGAACAGCTGAAGGTAACTTAGTTACTTTATTAGGTATAGAACTGAACTTTTGAACAACTTAACTAGTCAGCCAAATATAACAAAATACTGTGCATTAATAGAGCTGTTGACTGACCTTTTTGATGTGTCTGCACTGACCTTCATTCAGTCGACTGCAATCTGTATACTCTGTATCTTCTCTCATAATTCAGATTACTGATAAATGCTTTAGTATGTCATGTGTCCCTTGGTGATGATATGAGGTATGAAGCAATATAGAAAGTTAGATGATTTATCAGTCAATATGATGCAATCTGCACAGCTACACAGGACAATAAATTTAAAACTGAATCATAATATTAAATAGAGTTTTTTATACTGCTATTTAAAAATCAGATTCACAGCACTTTCATCTCCCAAGTGCATTTTTTCAGAAGTATCCTTTTAACTATTGGTTTGCATTGTACTTCCCTGGTCACACATCATATTGTCCCTCAAGTTCTTTCATGATTCATTCTTTTGAAGTTGGATCAGCACTAGTTTCAAGTAAAAAATACATTTTGTATGTGTATTCTTACACATTATTTGGCACTGTATTAGGCTTTTGTTTAGTCAGTTTTATGGGGTAAACTCTGCAGAGAATAGAGTGAATCACTTCCTAATAATTTGTAGTGTAGTAATATGGAATAAGACATTATGATAGGGAGCTGGAAAAATAAGAAAAAATAGAAAAGTCATGCTGTGTGATTGAATTTGATACGTTACGTGCCCTCCGAGTGGCCATTTATCTTCCAGAAGAAATGGTTTGAAAGGAGCATGTCATGGTAACAAGATATGATTGAATGACCATGTTTGGCTGAACAGAAGTGAGCCTTGTGCCTTGTGAACTGCAGACCTCGTTAAAGATAAACATGGCGACTACGGGTTCTGACAAGAACCATCCGGGAGGCTGTGGAAAAAGAATGAAACTACGGGAGAGAAGAATAGAAGAAAGCCTATAGAAAGAACGAGGCTGAGTGAAATAAAAATGCGAGCAAAGAATGAACATAAATGATTCCCGAGACTACCTAAAGTGGTAAAATGGTGCTCAGGTTGAAATGGACACAAAACAAAGAAAACCCGTGACACCAATGCTGACAATAGTGAGAGTAGATACTGATATTCTGAAATAAATGAACAATAAAGTGTCAGGCAAGACACACATGTACACAGGCAGTCTGGTATAATTATATATGTCTACAGCTACTATATAGTTTGCAAGCCTCATACCTACAGTATTTAAGGTAAAATGTGTGTCCTGGTTGTTCAATAACTTCTGGGTTTGGCAGGTGTTTTGTTGTTCTTGTATCGGGTCAATAATTGACAAGCCCTACTTGAGCTGTCAAAAATCCCAAACAAAATTTCTTCCAAATAGCCGTCTGTACTTTATCCTAGAATATTTCTGCTGAAACTTTGGATTGGATTGTTTGGTTTTTATTGTTGCACATAAATTCAGTTGTRTTACTTGGGTAAATTTTATTCTTCAGATATGGACACTGAATCCTCAAGCAACAACTTAAAATTACACACACAATTTTAATTGACTAGTTGTGCATCCTGAAATGGTCAGCATGTTGCAGAAAATGTTTTGTTCCATGAAAGTGTTCAAGCGGTCATCACAAATATTTATATTTTATTGATCTTGGATGATATACAGTAAGTTTTGATGATTTAGTGCCTTCAATAGAAAACGAGGTAAGTCAACATGAAAGCCTTTCAATCCAATTGAATGTGTTAGATTGCACTTGGTGATGTATGCKAGATTATTACCTCTGTGTTGTTTATTAACATATTTACAATTTAAATTGAAACTGAATCCTCTCCTGTTTAGGATGMTTGGCTTGCAACTGAACAGCTGACAAATGTTATCTATAACTAACTTTCATGAGAGGCGAGCAACACGTCAGCTGTACTCTCGATGTCAAATCCAAACACATGAAGGAGAAAAGGAAAACTATTATGTGGGCATTCAACATTGGGGCATGATTGATAGAATATGAGATGACAACAAAATCCTGTTTTCTGCTAAAGACTATAGGAACACAAATTCTTTGATGATATCATGATATCTTGGAGCATTTCTATTTTGCCCCACCATTAACCAGTCATTCCCTTGGACTGTCAAGTATTGCCTAAGGCCATTTCTACTATCATTATCTGACACCTCATGTTCTTCAGCATTCAACCAAAATTTAACAGGGAGCCTATTTAGATAAACCTGTCGCTGCGGTGGCTCTGCAAATGTCTTGTTATAAAACCAACATTGTTCTTTTGCAGATGAACAGCTTGTGGGATAATGTCTACCCACTCTCCATCCACAAGCATGCCTAGCCAAGTTTTTTATTTCTTTATTTTATTTTGTTGCAAAACTATTACTTGTGTCAAACCTGACAAAATAAATGAATAATGAAACAATATATATGCTTGACACATAAATGTTGCATTGGTGAATACTTTAAGGGTCAGAGMAATTTATAATTATTAATAGATGTAAAGTTTTACCTCTGTTTTGTTGTGGTAACTTATTTCAAGAATCARATATGTTGATTTGTAATCAATGGCATTTTCGACAAGGTGACTGGGAAATGAGAGATGCTTAGTAGAATACAGTGGGGGGTTGAAGAAAAGAAGATAAATGATCCAGAAACAGCAGCACAGAAATCTTTGGAGATAAAATTTCACTGATGTGAATCTGGGGTGTGGGGGTGAAAACCATAAATCTCCCACCTAAATGCTTGCTGGTACAAAGCACCGCCTATTTGTACAAAGCACCTCCCTGGARTTCAGTCCCCAGCAGAGCTCCCACCACACAGACAACCCCCTCCCCATCACATCCCCCTCACAGCTCCACCAGACCAGCAAAACTAAAAATGGTGGATGTTGATAAGAACCGAGTTTTGAGTTCTGAATAAGCACCGGACCAAGACRAAGTTTTACAAAGTTTATTGTGCAGAGGTTAATGAACTAGAAAGTGCTTGGACCGGATTCTCGTCAGATCTAAACACAGGAAAGTCAGTTTAGTGGCAAAATGATATAGGAGGACTTTCCAAAGAATTAAAGACACTAATCTGTTTCCAGTTGAAGGACTCSAGACGGAAACTTTGATGGAAGGGTTTGCGTTCCAGTATGGTGCGGTCACGTCACCATCAGTTTGGTTGGAGTGTTTGGGTCCAAAAGGCAAGTTCTGATAATCCATGGTACAGGCGTGGGTCGAGATCCAGGTGGTCAGATGGCTAGAKGTACCGATCAGGGGTGAGGCAAAGAGCAGGAGTCCAAGAAGCAAGGCGTGAGTCGTCAACGGTAAAGCAGATGGCAGKTATAATCCGTTAGGGGCTGAGGCGAGAATCATTGAACCAGGGGACAAGAGCAAGGTYGAGATCAAGAGGCAAAAAACGAGACATGGATGAAAACACTGGAGAACCACAGGCAAGCTGATGATAATCTGGCAGTGAACTTCTTCCTCTTCTTTTTCTTCTTGTTTTTTTATGGTGGTTGGCAAACAACATTTGGTGCATTACCGCCACCACCGGTAAGGAGTGTGAACCAGGACTAGCAAGCAAAAAATAAATAAAATAAAATAAAATATATAAAACAACCTAGATTCTTTTAATTAACCCCGTTACTATTAGATAATGAAACACAATCTTATAACTTGCATCAAAATATCTTTTTTCCTAATAACATTAAAATATTATATTGCTCATTTTCTCATTCAGGACTTCTTATCATTTCAATTCTTTCTTTCTGGTACTTCCTACAGGTTGACATAACATGCACTATAGTTTCAGTTTCCCCACAAAACTCACATCTTCCTGTATCATGTTTCCCCATTATATGTAAAGTTGCATAAAGTCCCGTATGACCCAACCGTAACCTTGTTATTATTCTTTCCTGTAATCTATTTCTTCCAACACCTCTTCTACTTTCTCCAACCATTCTTTGAATTCTATAGAGCCATCTTCCTTTTACATCCTCTTCCCATTTCTTCTGTCATTTTTCTCTATTTTTTTCTTTTAAAAATGCTTTTAGTCTCGGACTTACTAAATGAAACTCATTCTAACTTCATTCTTCCTTACAGAATCTTTGGCCTTCTTGTCTGTCATTTCCTTTCTTTTTACCCCTATGTGTGCAGGTACCCATAAAAACACAAGAATTAACCCCCGTACGTGATATAGTATTTGCTGTATGTCTATTAAAATATCTGGACTACTTTCTGAGTGATTTCTTTGTATACATATTAAAGA
>NW_013952633.1:199306-201105 GCF_001266775.1 Austrofundulus limnaeus
TATATATATATTCCAACTCTTCAAATCTCTGTACTTGCCACAAATCTTCATAAAAACATGCGTTCTGGGTCCGGCGTGGTACAAAGTAAGGTTCAAATGTATCTTGAGTTGCCATTTTTCAAAACCAGTTTTACATAATGTTGCTGTTTGCTATAACAAAATACAATGCTCCTACAAACGGTTGTAAATGACATGAAGCATCATGATGATGTGCTGATGTTGGCGTGTTGGAAATGGTAAGAGGTTCCCAAAGAGATGGAGGACAATTTCAAGATGTTTAGATGCAAAGTCTTATTATTTTTTGATATATGCAGTGTTTCATAACTGCTGAAGGTAACAGWTATTTGATTGTGGTATAGATTTGAACTATGTGCCTGGACAATAAACATAACACCTCTCTTTTAAGGTTTGAGAATTAAAGGGTGAAGGGATGCCATAGAGGTCTCAAGGGTGGTCTGGTTGTTAGTTCTGTCACCTCACAACCAGAAGGGTTCTGATTTGACTCTCAGCTGGGACTTTTCAGTGTGAAGTCTGCAGGCTCTCTCATTATGTGTTGTTTTCCTCCAGTTTGCTTCCTCTGTCCAAAACATGTGTTTGGGTTAACTGATGATTTCACATTGACCCTAGGTGTCAGTATATGTGTGCATAAGAGGTAGTTTTTTTTTCTGTATTTGGTGTTGACCCCAAGATAAACTGGTGACCTGTGTRGGGTTTAATCCACACCCTGCCTACAAAGAGAGATACCTGCTCCCTGCACCCTGAACAGGATTAAGTGTGTACAGAAAAAGAGTAAGTGAGGGAGAAAAATTAGTGTGACTCAGCTTACATTGGATGAAATAACAGTGAGTCAGTATTACCATCTGTTCCCAGCCTTTCTGCAGACTTACGTTTTCACTAACCACGTTCATAAGCAAAAGAGGACTGTTTATTATTGAAAATTAAAATTAAATTCCAAAATTTTTGCATTTTTTAAAATAATGTATCTTTTCATTGCATTTTTTGCTCGTGTTTAATTGAGAACTATGAAGTTAGCCACATTCATGTGGTAATGATCAGATCAAATAGAAAATATTGAATGTGCTTATGACTCACAAGAAGTTCTCTAAATCGCAATTATGTGCACACAGGACCTGCATTTACCTCATCCCAACCCATGGTTTGGACACACACAAGGACAAAGATACATACAAAAATGGGGAAATCATACAGTGCACAGGAAAAGTCACAAGGAACAGAWGAAAAATAAGGAGAACTAAGAGAGTGTGAAAAGGCTCCTCTCTTTGCAATACTGCCAAGATGAAGCAGCTTCATTATGTAACACTCTGAGGGTTTAGCAACTCACATGCTTTTAAGAAAGAAGCACGTTCCAGTGCACCTGAAGTCTCACAGTAAGGGAAGTTTGGGGCGAGATAAAGGCTTGTATGTTGATACAGCAGAAGCAGGGGAGGAATAATTAGCAGCAAAATGCTGACAAAATAAATACAGATGGATGATATCATTTCTTTATTAATTATTTGCTTGCTGATGCTGATGGCTTCAGAACTAGTGTTCTTTAGAGAGAACTACCAACCCAGTGTTTTATAGTTCATGTCTGAAGTAATGAGCACAATTGTTATCGCCTACACCAGCGTTTCCCAAAGTCCAGCATGAGCCTCACCACTTGGCGGGTCATAAAAACAAACAAGCAAAAAAATAAAAAATAGAAAAAATAAATAAATAAAACTCTACCCCTCCCTGTGTTTTGCACATTCACATCAGGAAAGAGCTGTTCATGTTTCATGGGTGATACAGTACATATA
>NW_013952633.1:203050-203408 GCF_001266775.1 Austrofundulus limnaeus
CATCCTGTTTGTGAATTTTTGGTAAACCATACAGACTAGGAGTGGCCTCACCTGGGTAAAGTCTATGATACAGAATCTGATTAATAGCATTGTCCTGCTCTAAACTTTTCAGGCAATCTTTTAGTTTCCTCTTGTAACCACTTCCTGGATCTCTCTTCAGCGGCTCATATGTGGTCGTGTCGCTAGGGAGTGTCATGATCTTATCTTCATAGTCCTTCTGGTTCAGAATAACTGTGCACCTTCCTTTGATGAGGCTCTGATGATGGACTATCCATCAGGTCAACTAATGCCCCCCCTAAAAAAGACCCCCACCCAAACCACTACGATTTTGGGATGCATCATTTATTTGGAATAAAGA
>NW_013952633.1:205102-211881 GCF_001266775.1 Austrofundulus limnaeus
ATCATTTATTTTTATTTTTTTTTTCAACAACACCAGCACAACAATAATGTGTAGTAATTATTTCTGTTTCTTTTTTATTTAATTATTTTTTTATTAATCCATGCATTATCTTCTGCTTATTCTGAGTCTAGTTGCAGGGGGGCAGTATTTTGAGCAGGGAAGCCCAGACCTCTCTTCCCCAGCCACCTATTCCAGCTCTTCTGGGAGGATTCCAAGGTGTTCTCAGACCAGCCGGGATACATAGTCTTTCCAATGTGTCCTGGGTTTTTCCCAGGGTCTCCTATTAGTAGGACATGCCTGAAGCACCTCCCTATAGAGAAGCATCCAGGAGGCATCCTTACCAGRTTCCYGAACCACCTAAACTGGCTCCTTCTGATGTGGAGGAGCTGTGGCTCTTCTCTCCCTGATGACAGAACTTCTCACCCTATTTCCAACCAGTATTTCTAGTAATCCACCATAAAAGCTACACTGAGGTGAAAACCCATTGTGATTTCCTGTATCTACAGTCTTGTTCTTTCAGTTGCTTTCAAAAGATTGTGGCCATGGGTGAGCAAGATTATTCTATCAATAGCACATTCCATTCTTCCCTCACTTGTGAACWAAACCCCAAGTTACTGAAACTCCTCTGCTTAAGGCAGAACCTCACAACAACTCAGAGAACAATCCACTCTTTCGAAATAAGGACCATGGCCTCAGATTTGGAGGTGCTGATCCTCATCCTAGCTGCTTCATACTCGCTCCCAGCGGTGAACCGCTCTCATAATAGCTGAAGACCACAACACAATGATATCAACAAGATCACATAATCTACAGATAGCAGAGATAGATTCCTGAGCCCACCGAACTGGACTCCCTCCACTCCCTGGAGGGAGTGGTTCTGTCCATAAAAATTATGAACAGAACCTGTGACAATGGGCAGCTGTGGCAGAGTTCAACTCTTACACTACGGGGGTCTGTCTTATTGCCGGCAATTTGAACCAAACCCTCTAACAACACTTGTATAAGGACTGACTGACCTGTACCCCTAATCCCATACTTATGGACCTGCCCCCTGCAGTGTACCTCGAAGAACATGGTCAAATGCCCTCTCCAAGTCCCTAAAATGCATAGATAGGATGACAGGATGGGCAAATTCCCATGACCCTTCGAAGACCCTGGTGAGGGTAAAGAGTTGGTCCATTGTTTTACAGCCAGACTGTAACTCACATTGTTCCATCTGAATCTGAGGTTCGATCATCGATCAGACTCTCTTGTCCAGCACCCCTGAATAAACCTTAAAGAGTGAGAGAGGTTTTATATATTTATTTATTTTTAATAAGTTTACTTTTTTAAGTTGTTGGACTCCAATGCACCAAAGGGTTTATGTGGTTGTCAAGTGTCCTTAGCAGCTTTATTTGTTACCTCCGCCAAGGRGAGAAGGTAATGTTTTCGGTCACGTATGTCTGTCTGTCTGTCATTCTGTCTGTGGACAAAATTACTCAAAAACCTGTGGACAGATTGTCATGAAAATTTTACCACTTGTGGGTACTGGCCCAAGGAACATAACATTAAAATTTGGTGATATTCTGGATCACGATGCGGATACAGGAAATTTTTTCTTTTAATTCCAGCAAATCAGTAGGGTTACACAGTGTCATTATGTCACATGCATGCCTGTATGAAACAGGAAGTACAAGTCKCAAACTTGCTGGGACTACACATCCTAGTATGTCTACYATCACGAAAGTTGTGATTATTCTGTTATCAACTATTTCTGGCGATGTTACATGCWGTCTGGAGACATACAAAAATAAATGTGATTCTCTTCACGTTACGTGAATAACAGAACACACCAGGGGAAGGGTTCTGCTGCAACCGAGCTGAAGCTGGACTGTCTGCGGGAACAGCTGATCAACCTTGTGAGGTACCCCCTCCACATAAGAACTTTATTGTTGGATTGTTCTGAAGTTTGCGGGAGTGTTTGTGCTGAAAACGCTCACACACCATATTTTGCTTCAATCAATTGCTTCAAAAAAAAAATAAAAAATAAAAAACAGAGCCGACTGTACCAGGAAGCACTTTATAAAGAGAGTCAAACCATTACAAATCCATAAAAGGGATAAAACAGATGTTTTACATGGTGGAATGTGACTGATGAAAACTCAGGAACTTAATCCGACACCAGTTGGACGATGAATAACGTCAGGTGACGAGTCAGACTTTTTTTTTTTTCATGGGACTCCACCGGGAAGAAATCCTGTGCATACTGCCTATTTAAATGTTCGCTACGTCAGAACTTATTCGGCAAATGTTTTTCCATCTCTGCTTTTGCCCATTAACTCTTACAGGATGGGGGAAATTGTCCTTGGTGGAGGTTTGCACTCTCCGAGTGCTTCTAGTTGACTATAGTTTAGTGTGTCACTCATATTTTCAGTAACACAAACTTTCTGAGTTTTGACTTTCTTTATGCATGTGGTGTAATTTGTGCATCTATTCTTAACATGTAATTCTATTAAACTGTGTCTGGTGATCCACAGAACTAGACAAAACATTCATTTGTTTTCTTTTTATTTAAAGACTAATGCAGAGAATTATATTTTACAGGGCCGTATCAGAACCAAAAGAACAAACAAACAAACAAAAAATAATAAAACATTTACATAAAATTTATCAATTCATCTACATCCATCACAACTCTTCACCTGTATCATTGGACTGCCAGCATATATACGGTATGTGGATAAGTGAACTTGTATGTATTTCATGTTTTTGGATGTCCATATGAACACAGTATTGTTCCAGTGTTGTTTACCCTTATCAACATTTGTGCTTTAGATATTTTAGTTGGTTTATTTTCAGTGAAAATCTGAACGTATATTTGTTAAAAAGACAAGAAAATAACACCAGTAGGTATTTAGGAATAACCAAGTTTCTGTGTTGAATACCATATGGATGAGAACTGCAATGGACCTATTTTGTGATATTTACATAGATGAAGAGTCTGAGGATGAAGATAAAAGCAGGAAGCTCATGACAGAACTGTGCCTCATATTTCACATTCTGGAACATTAAATATAGCAAAAATGTACTTTCTCCAGTTTGAAAACACAAGAAGAAATTAGCAAAGATGTTTTCAATGAAGGAAAAAAAAAAACAGGGCAAAATTCACATTTACTCTGTCAAAGTCAAAAACTCCCTTGTGCACTTTAAACTATCACCCAGCTTTGAAAAGTAAAGAGGGGACACAATGATCCTTTGAGTAAATTAACATTTTCACTTTCATCATTTTTTGTAATGACAGGCAAGCTCAAGCAGTGAAAAAGAGTAATGAGGTTATCTTGTCACAATTTCTCCTTTTTTTCTTGCATTTCAATCACTTTATTGCATGACCCTGTGGAAAAAGTGCAATCAACGATGAAAGCCGTTTTCCAATTACTAATAAATCCAAAGCTCAAACAAAATAGTTAATCCACTGTTTTCTTTGATGTCACCCTGTATGGCCATTGTTGGGGAGAAGAAAAAGCTCATAGATGCACAAATAAAACAAAAAAAAAAAAGTCAAGCAATTTCCTTTCTCTTTTTCACAATAGCTTRTAAATCCAAAGCTCAAGGTGAAAAAGTCAATGATGTGGTTAAAAGCTGTCCTTGCATAGCACAAAGCTGACTACATAAATGAAATGTTATTGTTCTTTTAAATGTGCAAAATGCATAACAATAAGTTCAGAATACAAACAATAATCATCATCATCTTAGCTAACATCTTCAATATTATAATCAGAACTGTATGCAATATGTATTTTACATAAGTATATATATTTATATAAATATTTATATATTTCTTTCTTTATGATAACAAACATAAATACAATAGTTTTGAACTCAAACATCTTTTTACAACTCTACCGCTTCAACTTGACAGTTCCGTGACCCTCTGCTTGTAACAGAAGTAGCTGTGAACAGTGGACTGTTTGCATATAATGGTAATATGTTTTCAGTTGGGAGATAAATTTTGTGATAATTATACTGATTGTGGTAAAAGCAAGAAGCACTGTTTTCTTCTTCAATTGCTCATATTAGTAGTGTGATCCAGTGGCGACAGCACACGCACTGATAATTCTCCCAGTTTTAATGTCTCTTGGTCTGTTCAGTGTCAAATAAACATTCAACTTATGAAGCAGTGAGCACACTTCCACTTTCATTTTATCAAGGAATATTTCAATTAAAGCTAAAGATTAAGATGATCATAAAATGCAATGCTTGCTATTTTATTTAACCAAGAGAATATAAATATCCATTTTCAACACACATAAAAAACTACAAGTACAGATGAGTCAGTGTAAAGCTACAATGGATATAACTTTCAAACTGAGTGCCAGGTTCAGGTCCTAAGAAAAGCCCTTGCTAATTTATATTGCTACATTAACATAATTTCAAATGGACTGTTTAGAAACCTTCACGTGCCACATCAACACCTAAAGGTGTTTTTTTTTATTTAAATAAAGGAGAAAGCAAGCAATGTTAAAGACCACAACAAATTCATACTTTCCACTTTAGTTTCTGTCGGATGTTATTGGAAGAGGGATTGACATCATGCTACAAAAATATATTCATCTTCATCACTATTGTAGAACTACAAGACAAGCCCTCTGTGCAAAACCCAGCGCCGGCCATCCTAAGATTACAGTGCCACTTCAACTCAGCATCTTTTCCCCTTTTGTCTCTTTCAGTTTCTCTCCCTGTCTCTCGCTGTTGCTCACCAACAAGCAGCAACAAATGACTCCAAACAGGCATGTGATACTGAAGGCAGTGTAGCTGGTACGTTCTGAGTATTATGTTTCAATATTTGACCCATGTGAATTTTGATGAACATGAATTGGAAGGGAGGGGAGGGACACAATAGAATGAAAAAAAAAATAATAACAGGTGTGCCATCAATCAACTAAGAACCACCACAGCTCTAACTCTGAAAATGGAAAAGGCACTTCTCCTCTGTCTCAATGTGCCCTACCACTGAACTTTCTTCTAATGTACTTTTAGCAAAGGCGACCCCAGCATAATTAGTCAAATACTAAAAGAAATGATCAAATAAAATAASAATATAATCCCAACAAAATGAAGTAAATTATTATTATTTTTATTCTAAACGTAAAAATGCACTCCAGATTTTGAGATGGTTTTACATTCTTTTCCCTAACTAAGCCAATCTCAATAGTTCCTGTTGATGATGATGATGTGAACATAGACACACATATTTAATCATATTTAACCTTAATGTGAGAGATGTTTTCAGTGGAATGTTAACTTGGTGAAAAACAGTCAGTTCAGCATGATTTATATCGATATATTCATCTATTTGTGGAAAGCAAATTAAGAATTTAAAAAAAAAAACGTTCCATGAATTCATTTGAACATCCCCTAGTTACACTTTTCAAAGCTTATTCAAAATAAAWACATCTCTAACACCTAATAATATTTACAATGCTGTGAAAGAAAAAAAAACAAATGGGTTTTAATTCTGAGCACACGGATGACTGAACTTTGTGTGTTTGATCCCTAAAGAAACTATGTCCATCGAGACATGTTTTATTGCTATTGCAGAAACCATGATATATTTTCAAGAATGACATATTCTATAATAAACATTCTACATAAAAGGGGAGATATTTTGAAAAAAGATTCGGCATAGCACTGGTGACATCAAACAAACTAAGCCATCAGTCAATTCTCATTTCTAGTTTGAATAAATCTATATAAACAATAACATGTCCTGCCCATGCATATTCACAAGTGCCTTTGACTGTGCCTGTGCCTCCATGTTAAAACTAAAAGAAAAAAAATAGTACATTTAAACAATAAACATACACAAAAAACAACAGCTCCTTGACAGGTTTGGGCTATGTAGATTTGAAGAATAGTAGTCTCTTGGCTAAATATTTATATTAGCATTTTTTTAGTAGCATCATCTTAGACCTGAACAACACCTTTCAAAGTCGTTGTTATAAGATATCAGTTTTTTTCCCGGTATTTTTTTTTTCTTTTTTTTTTTCTTTTTTCCAAATCCTCAAAATTTAGATTACCATAGAAGCAATGAAGCAACTGATTATTCAAACAAAAATGGACACAATGTTTATCTCAAAATACTTTTTTTTTCTCTTTCTCTGTAAAAGGAATAAAAAGAAAATGAAACCAGGTAAAATTTCAACAGGATGAAATACGAATTAGGTTGGATTCACCCCCTGCAATTTGGGCTTCTTATTCAAGTAGGTTGCCCAGTAGACCAAGTTAAAGGTTCCAAAGAGCAGAGGGAAGGCTATTCTGGCAATCCTGTCAATCTTGCTCACACTGTTAAAGGTCTTCTTGGCCTCTGGGGGTTTGGGTTTTGGCTCCTCCTTGGGCTCATCCGGTGGTGGAGGGGCACTTTTTGCGATTGTGGCCAATCCRGGGTTCCTGGCAGGATTGGGGGCGAAGGGTGTAGCAGTGGCAGTTGGGTAGGCTGTAGTGTTGTTCTTCTTGAGGAGAGACTCCTTCTTCTTCTTTTGCTAAATTTTAGGTATTGAAAGAAAAGAGGGAATCAAAAATTTCAGCTGAGATGCAGTTTTTTTTTCTGAGAAAAATATGAAGTACAAATTTCACCTGTTAAATAAATATTAAACAATGAATATTAGATCCGCAGATAAATATTGGGCTGTGATTATGAAAATATACACTGTAAAACAGTGATCATGATGCTGCAGTGCACATATGATGGAAAGCACAACCATCACTATTGATTACACACACACACACACACACACACACAC
>NW_013952633.1:215276-219904 GCF_001266775.1 Austrofundulus limnaeus
GTATATATTTATTTATTTATTTTATTTTTTTCTCTGTGAGCTATGATACGGTTAGATTGCAAAAAAAAAATAAAAATAAATAAATAAAAGACAATTTGTCTTACAAAGATGTAAAAAAATGTCCTTGGACTCATTCTTTATCTAAAAGAACAAACGAAGAAAGTTTATTTACTGAACACTAACAGCATGTGTCTCACAATGACATAGATATGTCAAATAAAGGGTACATGCATTAGCAAGAAAATAGTAGTTGACCCAGAAAAATTATAAATCCCCAACGGCATGATTGCTTTATTACACACACACACATGCACACATGCACACACATGCACGCACACACACATTTATGTAATTGTGGTTTCCACCTCTAAGATATAAAAGCAGCTAGTGCTAAGTTAATTACTGGATCTCAAAATGCCATTATTCTGTGTCAGAAACATTCTTATTGCTTATTTTCTCACCAGTTATGACAAAGCTTTAAGTGCTAAATCAAAGACTCCTCATGTTCCAGCTTATTTTTTTTCATATGCCTTTGCTGACTAGGTGGTGTGACTAAAAATCATACATGGCAGTTTTTATGTTCTCATTAGTCACAGCTAATTAATTGAAAAATGATAGGATATATGTTTTGTTTAGCATAACCAAGCACAACACATCTGATGAATTTATACTCATCTACTGATGTCCATTATGGTTCTAATGGGAATAGCAATAAGTCAGCCAACTCAGCAGTATTTTTTATTTAATGTAATTATGGTATTTCACAGTTAAAATCCCTGTCTTTATTTGTCATTTAAATGAATTTGAAGACTCAAGACAGCAGGCAACAGATGCCACACAGATGGAGCAGGAAGACATGGAGTTAACAAGTTACAGTTACGTGGGAGCACCCGGATGTACAAATAAACCTGAGAGCTGTATTAATTAATTATTGCTGAAATGGATGACATCAGATCTGAAAATAGGAAATCAGCTCACTTGGACTCAGTTTGTGTTAATTATKAAGAATTTCTTTTAGCTCATCCACCAATAAAACAGTGACCCCACCATACACACACCACTACCACACATTTCTGAACAACTGAACTAATACAAGTAAACTGGAGTAAATTACAGCTTGCAATAAAATACACTACAACCTTTTTTTAAATGAGACAACAAGCCCACTTTATAGTGTTACTATTTTAAGTGTAATTATTTATTTTAGCTGACGACATTCAACATTGCTATCAATAAATTGCTTTTTTTTAAAACAAAAAAAATGTTTCTCTGTCTAAAATAGGTTTAAAAACATGAACAACATCTTGAGAGGAAAAAAAATGTTATTTGTTGTTTTGATCAAAAACAACACACCTTTAATCCTCGTTTTCTTTGTGTTTATGTTGGAGACCTGTCAAATCCTGCCCATTATGCTGGCAGCATCCAAGCAGTCCCCCGGCACTTACCTGCATCTTGACATTCAAAAATACTTAAATTTCAGAAAAAAAAAACAAAAAAAAAAAAACTAAAAATCTATGTTATTAGTTAATCAAAACACTTGCCTGCTGTTATGGTTCATCATTTTAAGTGTTGGATCTTTATCTTTATATCTGCAATGCCATACAACTCTGATACTGTATGTAGGTATCACTGCTTGTGAACAACACTTCACTGGAGAACTGCCAGGGCAAAGYGACTCTGCCAACAATCACCTGTTCTTATGGCAACAGCAAGTGCCTTATAGCACAAAAGAGCAGCCCCTAACATCTACTGCATMTTAACTAAGATAAACAAAGGGAAGGAGGTGGGGATGTGAAAGTCACAGGCGTGCAGCCTCATATATCACATATATGTAACCTAAATACATCTGYAATGGGAACATGAAACCCTACATGTTTGGGGTAATACACAGGGTAAAGTGAAATAAAGGGTCACAGGTAGATAAGAGGTAGATGTCATATAGGCATTAACAAAATGGTGTCATTAAGCAACCTTCCTAAGTTCATATGCATCAAATACTCACAGTTTTTTAAAGGTGACAGGCTACCTGAGATACTACAGTATATACAGAATTATTTCACTGTTTAATCCTGGTAMGCCTGCCACGGGAGTCCTGCACAATGTGACAAAGTGTTCGCCCTCTGCTTTATCTTGAAATGCTATGTCAACTTTTATTTTGCTGATTTTAAACTCAAAGTCTAGTTTTGAAAAATAGTCAATAACTGAGGTTGCTCACTATATTATTTTGAAATGCTAACTGGGTATCTTGAAACAAAATATATTCTATGTGTTACGGTGTTATGCCAAGAGTTCTAAAAAAAGGAGGATGTGACAAATTATGACTTAAACTCCATTMTGTTGCATATCCCGTTTTGCAGTAAATCACTTTCTTTGATGGGAGTGGAAGAAAGCACACCTTGAGTATTACACAAGCCCTTACAAAATAAATCTCYGGTTTGCTATCTCATATATTTTACTGTGTTTGACAAGCTCTGTTGTCATGGAAACATGTCTTCCATCTTCTGCAGAGTAGCAAAGAAAAAAAATGAAAATGGGAAAATGACCTATTTGAGTTTAAAACTTGTAATTATCAATTCAGTAGATAATWTTAGAGGCTTGTTTTGACAGTTGCACCCACTAATGTCTTTGAGAGCTATGAACCCACAATCTAAAAGTATTTACATCCATTTTTAAATATTTTTTCCAGAAAGTTTTCATTTATTCATAGACATTAGTATTTTTTAGAAATATTGTTTTAAATTAATATATATGACATGTTGCAATAAAACAACTCTATGCTTTGAAGGTTTTTAATGATTAAAGTCATCAAAAGGGAAAGTTTTAAATAAGTAATGCCAGGAGACCCAGATTTAGGTGAGTTTCTTCTTCTCACTTTAGGTTTGTGTGGACATGTGCTGACACATTTTATATATTATACATATCTTTTAATAAGGTTTTAGTCTTCAATCACACACTCATTTGAAAAAAAAATAAGCATGTTACATAATGGCATCAACAAATGGCAAGCTATAAAAAAGATGGTGCAGTAAATAAAATTAGGAGTCCTAAATTAGATATTAAAAATGATGAACCACACACAAAAAAATAAAAAAATAAAAAAATAAATAAATAAATAAAATAAAAACACTTTCTTGGTTGGAGGTCTGACAGTTCTGCCTCAGGCAAGGAAAGTTTATTATGACTRCACACAGTGTTGTATGGTTCAAGAGTGCGTTTTGGGGGAATTATGGAGCAAATAAAGGTCATTTTGTAAAACCTTTCTAAAACCTTTGGAAACTGGATTTAGGTCAGACAAAGTCATCAATCTATTAAATTGTTAGTGCTCAGATTTCTACAATATGAAGCAGATGAAAACAKAAATAGATTCAGACACGGAACAATAAATGTTTTTATAAGTAATAGACAAAGCTGTATTTGTTATTAATATGTTAGTTTTTACTAATTATTGTTTGCTTTGGAACAACTTTTGCTCATGTCCTTCWATGACAGCTTTCGGCTAATTTGAAGAGAGGAAGTGAATTGCTTCGACATCACATCACAGTCAAAAACACWGACAGAACCCTGTCAGAGAGCGCGTGCCTTCAGGAAAATGTCTTTGTCTTTCTGTCATACTCTTTGRTTCTAAGCAGACATTTCCTCCTTACGTTGTTTTGACTGAGAAGGCCACCAATCAAAGCTGACAATCAAAATGTGGGTCAAAAGTACATTGTGATGTGGAACATTTGTTCACTCAAAAAGCAACCATCTATGTGCAACATTCTCTGCTTGGACACTGATAAAATATTAAATAAAGATGGTATGTGTTTAAAATTGTTTATTTATTTTATTTTATTTACCGTTATTTTACCAAGAAAGTCCCATTGAGATTGCAGATCTCTTTTTCAAGGGAGGCCTGGGTCTGAAAGGAACCTATTGTACATGTTTTGTACAAAATAAAAACATAAAAATTATTGGTCCACACAGATAAAGGAAATATTTGAATAAAGACAGCAAATACAAGACTTGTAAAGTCTAAACACATAATTAGAAGAACTAATGAAACTAATGAAAAATGTAAGTGCTTTSACTTCACAGAGACATATTTTATACTAATCTATAAATTATTTTAGATTATATTGAACAGCAAAAGTCTTATTTTTAATAATTTGTCATGACTCTAGAAGCATTTTGCTCTCTTTTAAATGTCAACATAATATTTTATGATTTTGTGTAAGTGATGTCACAGGTGTCTCTTGCAAATGAGACTATCTGTCTAAATAAAAGTAAATAAAACAAATGTTTTTCCTTAACTTATACAACCATAAAACTTATTTAGAACTCATAAATGAATAAGTGAATTCATTTAGAAACTTATGAAGTAAATGAATGACCTTAATTGTTTTGCAAAGAGTAACAGCATCCTGACTATGATGTATACTCCTAGGTCAGTAACATACAACTCACAAAATCCTGTCTTGAAGAAACACTAATTTTAGCACAAATATATAATTTCTGGTTTATATAAATGAAGAAATACAATGGCATGTTGATTGACAGATGATTTCATGACTCTGCAGGTGCCACAGCTGTGAGGTTTTAAATCATACAGGTACACCAGCAAACTTCCAACAGAATGTGCATATATATAT
>NW_013952633.1:221606-224976 GCF_001266775.1 Austrofundulus limnaeus
TTATCTCGTTAAAACGTGATACGTATCTCGTTAAAACGTGATACTTATCTCGTTAAAACGTGATACGTATCTCGTTAAACGTCCTTAAGTTTATATAACAAGAGATCCACTGGATTTACCTTGAAGATGCGGCTTCATACGGTTGTATTCTGAGGAAAAGATTCAAGCCTAACACCGAAACATCAAGTTGTCTCTGCACTCACAGTATTCACTTCCTGTTTAGCCTCTCACAATAAAACCGGATACAACAAAACAGATTGTACCATGCGTCCAACCTGTCGACACAATCTGTGCGCACTGATTGCAGAAACTGAGGGCACAAATTAGTAATCGCACGGATTACTGCAGGGTACAATCTGTTTTGTTGATACGTATGATACGTATCACGTTTTAACAAGATACGTATCACGTTTTAACGTGATAGCGCTCGGAATTTTTTTTCCCTGCCTGATAGCAATACGCTTCCGTAGTTTACACCCACATTAAAAATATTAGACCAAATAAAAAAATGGAGTAGGACTTGAGAGACATGGATTTGATTTAGATTTTTTATTTTTGTGACTGTGTACGACCCACAGGAGACACAACATTAGCAGCAGTTGTCATTTCATTCCTTGGCTTTAGCAGCTCCTTTAATTCCACAGCTGACGTTGCAAAAATKACTTTTTTTTTCTGGATCTCTGASAGCAGGACTTAGTCTCCAAACTCGTAAAGTTCTTCTTTTTTACTTTGCAATGTCATGTATGAATGGACACTTCCTGGTATCTGGGGCAGGAACTTATATCCTTATATGGTGCTTTTGGGGTGGTGATTATGCTAATCACCTCCCCTCATGCGCGAGCACCTGATACGCATTCATCAGTTTATGCTCCTCATTTACACACTTTTCCTGAAGATAGAAGAGTTTGTTGAATCTGACGTGGCATGTTCGTACGAACAAAAGTAAGAGAAATTTAGGATAAGAATACGAACATGTTCTTGTATGAAGCCCATTGATACCAACTCCTGACAGTTTAATATATTTAACTACACAAGTCTTCAGCCACAGAATAGAAGTCTTGATTTACCTTTGTTCATTTAATGTTTCATGTCCCAAATGACTGAGAATCCACCTATGATAGTATTGTCTAAAGTTGATTGAGGGCCGTATCAAGTTACTAGATTAAAAYGTTACTTCCAGCATGTTGCTCCCATTCCAACAATAACATTATTCCCAGCTCCAGTCAGAAGCAGCTTCAAATGTAAGCACTGAACAAAACATGTTAGATAATTATGTTTTTGTCTCTGATTGCACATACACTTTAGCTACTTCTGTAAACAGCGAGCTGAATGTGACGTCACGTCATACTCTGCGCATGCAGGTTGAATCTGAGCATTGGAAAGTTGGAGTCTGATGCAGGTCACATTTAAAATATAATGTGAACATCCACACAAAAAAACATTAGATTTTTGTGTAACGTTTGCATTTGAGCATTGAACAGAGCCATATACAGTACGTACAATGCATAATGATGCTTGCTTCATTTCCTGTCTGCATCCAATACCCCTGCATTTGATGCATCAGCGCTGTGACACCTAATGATATTTTACACATACATTAGAAGTACCATGGAGCAGGATTCACTCAGCACAGTAAAATCACATCAAGGCAGAGAGAAGAATAAGACAATGAAAAACAGCTCTCCTCAACACACAGCAATCTTTATGAGCAATGAGACCATAAAGGACATTAGCCTCGAACAGGAATGTGTAGCACATTCTTTTTGAGTCCATWGTGACAGGTAGTTTTTCATTTATGTTGCACTTTATGAATCACCAAGCTATWCTGTAAATAAGCCATACAAGCGCTTTAGCGTCAGGTCATATARGGTTATCCTATTATCTTAACATTTATGTTACGATATAAAATAGTTTGGTGTCTGTTTAGTGTAAATGACGAGTGAAGGATTAAGATGACAATGAAAGATCTGRATGGTTTACTATGACTCCTTAATGATTTCATTTACAGCCGTATTGACATTGTAACCTCTTCGAAAACAAGCACATTCATCTGCTGTCCCAAGTGATGTACATTAGTCACACAAATGGCCAACACTATAAAACATACTGGGAGGTGTATTACCCCATGTCGTAATGAAAATGCRCACATCTGTTTATCCAGCTGTGGACACTTGTGTCTGTGTCTGTGCATTGCCTTGCATGTGTGCACGTTTTATGCATGTAATCTCATGGAGCAGAACCAGCACTGATGGCATGGGGGACACGCACATGCCCTAGATAGTTTGAATCTAATCTAGGCCATCCTCATTTTCCCCTCGACACGTGACAAGCACTGCAGGTAGCAAGCTGTAGCGCAGACACARCCCACACGCTCACAAACACACATGGAAACACGTCTCATTCCACACAAACTGATACCAAAACATTGTAGGGGGAGTGGGAACATCTACTCGTGGTTTTAGAGCAGCAAAATGTGACATACTTGTAACGATGTTTAAATACGCATTTTTTAGGGGCTGGGAGACATGCATTCATAAGAAAAGAAATTGATTAATAGACTGAATGTGTGCGAAAGGATTAAACAAAAGAAGAAGGAAGTGACTCGGGTAAGGTAATTCAAGGACACTTTGCCTGCTGCTGTGGTTTGCTGCTACAGAGCATGCTGCAGACTAGCAAGAGCTTTCCTTTTGGGCAGAATTATGTAAGACCTCAGTGTGACAGACAGACAAATACACACCGGATGTGCAAACAAACACATTACACACAAACACAAACGCACAAAAACACACTAGGCGACACACACACACACACACACACACACACACACACACACACACACACACACACACACACCAAAGTGATAAACACATCACACACAGGCAGGCACACACTTGTAATCTAACATTCAGAGCACGTAATTTTAAATTCACACTGAGCTGTGCTTAAATTCCACTGCAGCGACCCAAAACTGATTTAAGCTCTTGTTCACCTCATCGGTGCAAACACAGAACAGAGTGGAATTATTGTGCAGTAAGCTTTGTCCCAGTGAGCAATTGACCACATCATTGTTTTAATGCTRTTTTTAATGTTTCTCTTTTGAACAAACTTYTAGTTTTAAGATGTTATTTTAAGCAAACATTTTTTTTCACTTCAAAATGTTCATGAGTCCAACTGATGGTGTTTAATTTACAAATGTCAACAGATTAAAGGGCTTTTAAAGAGTTTATAAAGCCAGGCTGGCTGTTTCCCCTGGCTTCATTCTGTTGTGCTTAGCTAAGCTAATCTTATCCTGGTTTTGACAATCACGGAAAAAAAAAAATCTATCTATCTATCTATCTATCTATCTATCTATCTATCTATCTATCTATCT
>NW_013952633.1:225847-228263 GCF_001266775.1 Austrofundulus limnaeus
ATAAAATACAGTAAAAGCATATTAATAAAACATTAACCACAGCTACTGAAAGAGCATAGAAGCATATAGACAGTTCGGCACAACTGATTTCAAACTGAGAAACACTGTTATCCACCATTCCGATGAACCAAATAAAGCCAAATATAAAGAGTAATTTGTGGATTTTTTATTTAACAWTTCTAATATTTTGATGTTAAATTGTTATAACATACAATATAATACAAATGACTGAATAATGTTATAGAATCACACTAATGCCAAACTATGACAACWCCAGTATACAAGACTTCACATCATTTTAAAGTCACATTGAAGCAATTTTCACAACCATCACATATTTGCTATCAGAATGTTGTGAAAACGGATTCAATAACTAATCGTTTAAAATCCTGAGCATGCTAAATATATTTCATTAAATCTATAAAAATAGTTTAAATGGCTTGTATAGACAAACTATGACATAGTTATTAAAAAAATATCCTACAAATCAGCTCTTACACACTTTTCATGATATTTGTATACTTCCCAGCTGCATGGTTTGTTGCTGGGTTTTAAGCTGCCACATACTTTTTGACTGAATGCCTAATGTGCCATCATGGTATCTTTCACAAAGATTTCCCAGGAACATAGCTGAAAACCTTCTGGTGATGGGCTCATTTCTGTAGCCACAGATGTTGAGAGGAGAAGAGAGTAGACRACTCACCAAAGACAGTTCTGGCAGGGACAGACTCTCTGTTGAGCCAGAACGACACTTGGGAGAGGATGACTGTCATGATGCAGGGCAGATATGTCTGGATCACAAAGTAACCAATTTTCCTCTTCAGGTGAAAGTGGGTTGTCATCACAACATACTCTCCTGTTGTTTGCAAGATGAAAGATAAAAAAGTTATAAAAAATGGACTGAAATCTTAGTTTGAGGGTATAGCATTGGAGGGAAACAACCTTATACACCATTTTTCCACATTTTCTTCAAGATAATTTTTCCAAAATCACATTGAATTAATGGATTTATGACGTTATTCWTTAATCCAAGTTACAACACTTCAAACAGGCCACTCATAAATTTCTTTAGTTAATTTTGCACATGCAAAAAAGACCAGAAGCAACCATAAGCGAGTTAAAAAGAAAAAAAAACTGACCTGTGCTTGACTGTACCACACCAGAATCCACACTCTGTCCCATCAGATCATACTGGTTTAACCTGGAGCCATCCTCTGCCACCACCACAGACTGAGCAGCCCCTCTGGTCCACACATACACCACCTCTGCTCTAGTATAGGCATCTGGTGGGGAAAAAAAGCAGCAAAACATTTTTTGCTTATTTTTGCCACCTTYATTTTAACATTGTTGTGCATTCCAAGAGAAAGGTTTCCACCCTTATTATGCCCTATTGTGTCTCATTTGGTCTAATCCTGCTCTCATCTGCTGTCTTTTCTGATTAGTTGTTTAGGCATATTATCTCACTGTATTTAGGTCATAACTCTAATGTTCACATGTTCATGTTCATATACATTATGAATAAATYATGACAATTTCCTATGTTTTTAAGGCATTTTATTATATAATAACATGTCACATCGAGTCATCCCTCATCCTATAAGAAAATAAACAAACAACATCCCAACAGGACAACATGACCTTAAAGCAGCCAAGTCAGTCTTTTTATTCCTCCTGGCCACMCAACCTGTCAAAGCTGCAGTGTGGCTCAAGCACTGCAGAGGGAAGAGGGGCTCAGCTGCAGACTGCAGCAGAAGGAAGAGAGCTCATCGCTAAAATATTTAGCAAGTGAGTTCAATTTAAAAGTGTTTAAGGCTCGGCACTCTCACTCACAATGTGCAGATGTCTGAGGAATAACACAAAGGCAGCTGGATTTCTTTTTTTTTTATTATTGGCTTAGTTGCTATAAATTTATTTCTTGCATTCTGAACTCCCCCAATCATTCTCTGCCCCATTATTTTTCCTCCTTCCCCTGTTTTTTTTTCTCTTGTTGTCTATTTCTGTCTCCTTCCACCATCATTCTATCTCTCGTTATGTCTTCTTAGGGATGATGCAGTGTAGTTTTAGCTGTCAGCAGTGGGCGGCTGATATGATGCTTGGTAATGTTATGGAAAGCACTGTGCTGAAAGCATTTTACAGTTTTGAAGGTCTGTAAGGGTTGAATGAAGGTGGAGGTTAATTTGCATATTTATATGTTATTAACCATATACCTATTCCTTTTTTATATTTTTGTTAATGTTGGATGAGGCAATGTCACAACATTTTACACATATTTAGGCCCGAGCAGCTAAGCGCTGCGAAGGCCTATTGTTTTTGTACTGTTTATTATAGTTCTTGTGCAAATGAATCGCCTTTTTGGGGGCTTTATCATATTCAAAAACTCACCAAACTTGGCGGGGGCATAGAGCCCGTGTAAAAT
>NW_013952633.1:230243-243939 GCF_001266775.1 Austrofundulus limnaeus
GGGCGGGTGGCGGTGCTGGTACCCCCGCGGTGGCTATAGGCCGGAGCAGCGCTAGCTGCGAGGGCCGCTTGAGGCTCCGCGGAGCTTTAATTGTTTTTATTATTTCACATGATTGCTACAAATGMTCATTTTGTACGTGCATGTGACTGAAGATGTTACTTACAGCTGCCAAACTTCAGTGGACAAGCATGAGCATCCATGGGGAAATCTTCTAGATGCATGGGACATTCAGCTCTAACTGTGAGCCTGAAAAGATTGACATAGGCAGTGATTAAGAAAAAAATAATGTGACAAACATCAAAGAAAATAAATCATGTGGCAAAGCACATGAAAAAATAAAAAGCACAGAGCGGGGTTCAAAGTGTTATACGGATGGGTCAGTTATTGGAACAAAGAACATGTGGTCTAATATTTCTTTCCAGTCTCACAGCACTGAAAGACAGTTCTGGCGGCTCAGTTTTTCCCCAAACAGAAATGTTCCAGTTCTCTGAGCTGTGAGCTTCTAGTTTTCTTTGCAGCTTGGTAGGAAAACAGCACGCCAGGCCACCCATGAAACACTAATCTCCCATCTAACCCTCATTTCACTCATCTGTGAMACCAATATAGGCTTTGCCTCTCCTCCTCCCACTCTTAGAAAACATGTGGAAACAAACCTTTTCAATCCTCTCMTCTCCTTGCATTCCCGTCCGTTAGTAATGTGCATCTGGCTTTTTACTGTCATGCACCACCCTCCACTTTCTACTAAATTCTACAACTAAGCCACAAGTATCTCTGATTGTACATTTTCTCCTATTGCTTGCAACATTTGGTAGCACCTTGAAAATGGCACATTGCTGGCTTAAAAAAATAACACTTTGACATTTAAGGTGAGCACTGTGTATGACATAYATAACAGTTTGTGATTGAAATTGCTGCGTTTAGGCTAAGACATTTGATGAAATACCATAATAAACTCCAAATGTAGCAAATCATCAAATCATATATATGTTAGTACAGTTGCTGATCATCAGCATAAAGTGGCACAGCATTAGTGGACCTGCAACTTTTAGTRATTTTGTTCAAACTGCATGTCCACCTTCTGAACCTTCCACATACAAGTGGTAGATGTTCTCAACCTACCTCATGGTATACAGCAGTGTGCCTTCTTCTGTAATCCGCAGCAGCTTATTTGGCATTGTCATGTTATGGGCCACTGACTTTTTGCCGTTGTGAAAGAAAGTGTCAGGGGTCCAGATCTTGCTGGCCATCAGGTTGTTGAGACGCAGCACGGCCATTGGACCTTTGAATTTTAGTCTTTCATCCTTCCAACTCTGTCTGAAGAACACATCGATGGTGTACTCCTACAGGTGAACAAGACAAAAAAAAAAATAACTATAGGCTAGATATTTTGTCCAATTGAAGTTTCATTTCAWTTTTTTCACATAACTGACTTGGAAAACATGCAGAGTAGTACACCCATAAATCTTGTTTTTTTTTTCCTTTTTCTTTTTAATGTCGCTTTGACATTTTTACAGTAATCTTAGCCCAGTTTACCCAGCTGGTGTCTATCTTATCAAGTCACAGGTTTTTGGTAAATAAAGTGAAAATCTTGGATATATATAAAGTGCCTCAACTAATGTGCAGTTTTTGTTCTCCAACATGTACATTAAAATATGAAGAGGTCATTTTTAATATCTGCATAATCATGGTCTGACTTTTTTATAACAAAAATGTAAACCCGGGGATTAATTAAATCAATTTTATTTGTTGTGTATAAGTGCAAAAAAGAAGTTAGCATTTATTTATAGGAAGCTATTTTCCTGAGCRATCACAATCAGACTTGACACAAAAAGAAAGCAAAGGACACAAAATTAGGAGGAGAATTCATTCGAAGCCAGCTAATGACTACAGCTGAAAAACAGTTTTTTARTAGTTCTGCATGACTGCCCACCAGAGTAAAAAGAGTCTGTAAAAAAGATTACAACAGCCAATTTTTTTGTTGGTTTTCCTCTTCTTCCACCGGGTTCTCGCAGATAATTAGTGTGAACTGAAATAGAGCTTGAAGGTAATGGAGGGAAATACGGAAAGGCCACAGATGGAGAAAATCTTCTTTAGGACTTCCTTCTAGCCTCAACAGAGCAGCAAAACAGTCCTGGTCTGCATGTCAGCCAGTGCAATTAACTGAGATTATGTCAAATGGAGTAGATGCACTTCATGTGCACATAAAAGGAGTGARTCATTTGAATGAGATTAATTGGTTTTTGGTGCACAGTGCAAGGATCAAATACTTATGTTTAAATGTCATGCAGATTTTTTGTCTATGCATGATGTAAAAATGAACAAGCATAAAAGCAATCATTCGTTTTTTTAATGGTTTAGCTTTTGAAATTCATCTGGTTTATAGCCAGCTGCTGGGACTGTATCACATCTTGGAAGAAAGATCTTCACACAAAACCAGGGTGAAGAAGGGTAAATTAGCTTGTTTATCTGTGCAAACAAAATAGGCTATAACCGGTTAAGCTCATTATTTATTCATTTATTAGCTTTTGCACTTGCTTTTTGACAGTGATATCTAGATTTTTCACAGTRAAACACATCATACATAACATCAAAGTGCTTAGGAAATACTATTTATGATGCTTATTTTGCAAGACAGCAGAGTAAAACATGGAGGTTCTTTTTTTAAAACCGTAGAACAAATAAATGAAAATTGATGTCAGAGTTTACAGTACACTTTGCTAAATCACATGCAGCAATATTTATGAGTATGGGTAGAACAAAGTAGAATGGAGTTCACCAATAAATCTGTTTTATGAGTGACAGGTTTATAAAAAAAAACAAAAAAAACACCATAAGTTAGTAACATTAATCACCCACTCCATTTAAATGTTTCAGCTTAGAGACAATTTTGTCCCGAGAGTTTAGAAGGCAAGTGTTAAAATAAAGGTAAGGGCACAGAGAAATGGGTGACATTTACACAGATGRAAAAAAAAAGTCTTACCATGTCATGGTCCGAAACTGGTCCGATACTAGTCACAAAAATGTCAGTCTTGACTTCAGTTACACGCTCTGTTGAAGCAGGAAATTGCCAAAGTGAGAGACTATCAGTGGCATTCATTAGCCTCCAACTACTTGTTAAAACTTTATTTGGTTGTAGCCTCTGCTCTTTACAGTGTAATTAACAGTGTGATTTCAAATAAATTTAAAAGTCAAATATAACAAACGTTTTTAATGCTGAGAACTTGTTTTTTTTTTTTTTTTTTTCATTGTTTTGCAAAGACAACACCTTTATCTGGGCAAAGATTATGCCTCTTTCTGATTTTATGCATTGCTTAAAACATACCACTTTTGCCATTKTGTTAGTCAACATGGGATCAATTAACTTAGAAGGGATCTGAATAAGGACTTGAGAGTGTGTGTCTGAAATTGTGTGTGTGTTGCGGGGTGGGGGGGGGTATGCGAAAGTTTGTTCCTTTTCACTGTCAAACTGAAATGTGACAGCATGATTTATGAATGATAGTCATCATAATCCATAATTTCTTCCCCTCAGCTGCTGAACTTCTAGCAGGCTTGGCTTTGTTCGCCTGCCTGTTTGACATCTGCTGCATCACACCACTTAATTCAGCACACCCTCCATTTTTTACATTGTGTCGTTCTTTTCTTTCAATTTGCTTTGTCTGTTTCTTTTTTCATATTTAGTTTTTTRGACTTACCTGCTAAACTTTTTTATTTTTTCCTCTAAACCTAACAATATATGATTGATGATAAAGAGGATAAAATATGTATTACAAAAACAGTCATTGAGATACGACATATAGACAAAAGTGTCACATAAATAGAGTCTCTGGGTCTTTTTTAGACATTTTTTGTTACCTTTAGGACAACATTTGCATATTTGAAAAAAAAAAGACACAAACAGCTTTCATGTGAGACAAAATATATTCAGTGACTCGGGTTTACTGACCTCCCAGTCCTGGCCTGAGGCGATTGTCATAGCCATCCAGTAGGCTGTCTAAGATCTTGGTGAACACTGTTGTGTTATCTTTCTGTTCATCTGTCATGCCGTTCTGCCCAGAACTGTCAAGCAAAGAAGATTTAAAGTCAGGGCTAGGGTCAAAGATTTCAGCCAAAAAGGTCCAGCAGAAAAACAAAACAGAAAAAAAAAAAAACATCTGAATCATGTGGCAAAAAAAGAAAACAATAAGAGTGATGCACTGCCAAAGTGCTTGAGCATTGCACAAAGTAACCTAAATCAGATTAAAACAAGAAAAATACATGCTAATTTTATTTACATTTCTTCTTGTGTGAACATGAGGTTTTAAAATATTTTAGCATGAGACAATTAAGCATGTCACTTTGTGAACCTAGACTAAAAAAAGGATCATCTCTTGCAATTTTTTCTCTACCATTTGTTTGAAGGAGCCATGTTTGTTATTTTTTATGTTCATTATGATTTAAAAATGTCTACAAGAACATCTCTATATTTTCATCTAAAAAAGGCACATGTGTGCATAAAAGCACAGACTCGCATGTTGGTACAATAGAAAGAGAAGWGAGTGAGACAGAAAGAAATCAAAATGCATTATTTATACTTTAATGCTGTCTTTCGAACAACAAAGGCCTTGCTGAATGTGCTCTTTGAACAACATGAAACAAAATGCTTAGAGCAATGCCCAAAACACTCACAATCCATAATTGTGAAAACTGTGCATGCAGCTCTGTGCATAAATATTTTAACTTCCTCCCAATCAGGGAAACAATCCCTAATTACATTATTTTAGCATAAAGGCAGGATATGACCCAACTGAGAAAGTGCTGCACAACATGTGAATTCAAATGAATACATTCACAGATGTTTGCATTTATACTGATGCTGATCAAACCCATAATGTGGCTCAATCATCTCCTTCTTTTTCATGGTGTAAAATTTAGTTTAATTGCTTGCAAAATAAGCAGCAAGTGTTTCGAAACAAGCTATGTTAGCTGAAAAGCTCCAAGGAGAAGGAGAGGTCATCAAGATTAGTTAGCAGGAATCTGCAATGGGAGGGAAGGAACAGTAGGAGCAAGAGGGGAAAGAACATCTGGTACAAGCACGAGAATTAAGCTCTGCAAAAAAAGATAACAGAGAAAAATGAGGGGCAGAAAAATTGGGGAGGTATGGTGTCAACACTGTTCAGACCATCACCGTGTGGAGAGAAGCTCCTCACGTTAAGGCAGCAGAATTGAGGCAGATCTCAAAGTTGTGAACAAAAGCTCCATACGTGAGGCTGCACCAGTTATGTCRCACATGGATTTGTATGAAAGGGTTCATGCACATATAACTCTCTTCCACCAATTATCTCCCTGTCTGCCAAAACAACAACAGCGACAACAACAAAATGATTCAAAACACAGCCAGCTCCAAAATGTGATGAGCATTTTTATTTTCTGTGTCATCCCTGGAGGTAGCTGCTTTGAAGCACTCAAACTTAAAACAATAATTAATCTTCCTCATTCAGATCTGGGAAGTTAATTATGTTATATATAAAAAAGGAAAACAGACATCGTAAATTGCATCCATAGGACGTCAACAGAGGCAAAAACAAAAATAATTCTTCTCTTTTCTGCCTTTGTAATATTCCAAGTGACTACATTCATGTGGGCCCTTTGAATTTCCCAAAAGGTAGCAATAGCAGGATTTTAATGAAGTATTTCCACAAAGTGGCATGCTTTTGTTTCCAGTGCAGAAAGCTAAATGTCTAGAAATTTCTAGTTTATTAAAAAAATTAAAATAATAATAGGTTACATTTATTTGAAAATGTGTGAAATAATGTGTGTTAATTTAATAATTAATTTAAAATATTAATGAATGAAACTCTGATAAAAGTACAAAAATATGATGCATTATTAGGTGAAATCTTGTAACATCTTGATTCAGAATATTTTTAAATGAGTTTACTAATATATTTTAATAATTCACATGGTTATATAGTTTTTTTATTATCATTGACAATAATTCTTAAACTGCGTTGTTAAAACAGAGGCTGGCATTTTTGAGTGTACATAGAAAATGTGCAGGATGGAGATTATGGTTTTAGGATAGGAATGAGAAAATAAAATGGAGAGAAGGAGGTTCTTTGGAAGACACACATGTTAATCAGCCAGAGGCTACTTCCATCCTAACCACTGTACACCATCCCCATCTACAGGTCATCTGAACACTCACGCTGCCATTGTCTCACACACTGTCCATATCGTTTAACTGTAAATCTCACGTTTGCTGTTTTTCCCACTCTCCTGACAGTCGTATATCTAGTTATGAGACAATTTCTTCTGTGGCTACATCCTGTAGCAGAGTGCTCGGTCCGCTCGATTATCACGTCTTGCCGAAAATCCCCAAAGGTGCATTCGGGAGTGTGTGTGATTCTGCATTTGAACTTCAAAAAAGACGAATGGATTATACAGTAAATCTTTTGGTGATAATTGCTTTTGAAGCTTGCCATGACAGTCCCTCAGCACTGTCACTGCAGCACTTCAATGCTTTGACACTCTCCCTAATGTACAGCTGATCAAACCCAGTAAATAAGATCTTCCATTTGCATCCAACAGATTGGGTATCTGCGATTAAGGACTTAAATCAAATTTATGTTCTGTAATGACACACATACACACATGCATTTGCATCTTCGACTCCAGACAAATGTCACCAGCATGTTCTCGTGGGATTTACACTGAAACGTGTATGGCACAAAGAATGGACTATTTTTGTGGCACAGCTGCTGAGACAGGCAAGCCGGACCATCTCAAGATGTCTTTGTGACAGTTACTGAATTATTCAACTGTAAGAAAAATCCAGATCCCCTTAGTTTCTTCAAGATTCTGCACAAGAACCACATAGTGACAAGATCTTAACTTGACTTTTTATGTGTTTGTGAAAGTGTAATAGACTTTTGGAATCCACATTTGTCCAATCATTGCTTTGAAAAAGACAACACATGAATGCCAACGTGGGATTCAAATCATGTGGGAATTATTGCAATTGCAATACATCTCATTGCTGTCATCTCTAATCCATTTTTTTTTCTTTTTTTTCTGTATTTAGGTAGCTGACAGCCTAGCTCTCCTTGATGGCACAAAGATGAAGTGTCTGTACATTGACTCTGCTATCCCTGCAGCCCCTGTCAAAACAAATGTGCAGCAACCTATGGCAAATATCCTAGTGCAACGCAAAAAAAAAAAAAAAAAACTACCCTGTGTAGCCCAGGTCTGGTAACTAACAAAGTAGATGTTTTCCCACATGGTTAGTGAACCAAAATAATAAATAAATAAAATGAAATAAAAAATAAAATGAAAATAAAAAGAAGAAGGAAATGTGTAACGCCTTGTGGCCATTTTGGAGCATCATTTCTTGTCCCCTTGTTGAAGTTATTTATTTATTTTTTACCTCTGTAATCATAAAGATGCAGGTGCTCCATGACCCACTTACAACTACAGTGTACATACCATGTACAATTGTAAATCACTCCTCACCCCCAAGCCCCAAAATAAAAGCGCCAAGCATGTGGCAGAAAGACAAACTGGCAGATGATTCACTGTTTGACTCCTTGGCTGGCTTTCCAGATTCACAGACATATTTACGAGTGAGTTATTCATTTAGCAGACTCCAGGTCCTGCATTAGAAGGTATATGTCCTCTATCAACAAAACATTTTGCTAGTTCGTGTGTTACAGCACAGAGCACAATAGGGTTACCTACATGGAGCTGAATCACACAGTAACACATTTGCTTCAGACTCTGTTTCAGGTTTTAAATTCGGCACATATTCATGTTTAAGTCTGCATGCATCCCTCTGTTAAATGGTGTTCTTACCTTTTCCCACCCATTACGGTGCTGGTGACAAGCAAGCAAGCCCACAGACCCAGAGAGGCTGCCCTGCTCGGTCCACACATAGCTGAAATATGAGGACCTTTCACTGCTGGAGGTTAAAGACAGAGAAAACGAACATCACCACCGTGTCATATGGGCCTGTACATAGTCACCCCCAATATTTCACATTGTAAAAGCGCCAACACATGATGTGCTGAAAGGAAAGGAGCACATGGGGATGAAGAGGCTGTCTTTTTTTTTTTACAAGCAGCTTCTGATCTTGGATTTAAATTCACTGACAGCAAGCAATTCAAATACACCCCCCTCAATGCCACTTGGCACACACAATATCCATCATTGCACATCATTCCTTTTAATTGGATGCCATATTGACAAAAGCACATTCACTCTAACTTTAATGGGAGGACCAAATCTGAGCTGCTCAACGTTTTCGATGAGCACGCAGAGGGAGGACTGTGTGTAAAGGCACTTTCAGAACAGACGCTCGGAGCATACGGTGTGGCTGCATCTGTAGCGCATAATGATTAGGAAGGAAATAACAAGGCAACACACCATCGAGCACATACAGCACCCTGTAAGAGCGTGTAGCACCTGTGAACATCCCACTCTGATACTCTGCAATGTGAAGCGGCGGCAGCACCGCACCAAGCCAAATCTCCTCTGAAATAAGACCATCTCCTTCCAGATACCCTGAGCCATGATGTCAGCTGCGGCTCACAGCGCAGGCAAGCAACATTCACCGATTTTATGCCAGCAAACGCTAAAATCCACAATCCATTTCGGAAAGCATAACCTATGTGTCCACGAGAGGGCCAGCTGCTTAATTATAAAACAAGCGCTTATAAAACAGCACACAGAGCTCCGATCACTTGCCTGTGGTGTTTCAATGTGGAGGACGGTTGGTTTAAAATGCTCTGCTCRGCTGGAATGAAAATAAACCTCTCACTTGACAGGGATTTAATAAAGCGAGGATGATGAAGATTAACGAATTGGGGAGAAAAAGAAAATCCCTCACAAGCAGACTTTCTAAGTTATTCCGGGGTGGAAGGAAAAGGAGGGGGGTGGGTGTCAACCTCTGCCCGACAACATCCGAATATATTAGAAGTGAAAATGTTGCATGCGGCTGGCATCCCTACAAGGCTGGTCTAAATACAAGCGTGACGATCCGTGCGTGGCGGAGTAATTAAGCAAATGTGCGCTGATGCTATCCGTGGTGCTGAAACCAGGCTGGGCTCCCTCCCGTTAAAGCGGCTCGTGCCATAAAATACCCCCTTAAACGGTGCTAATTTGTGGGGGGCAAAGTCACCCCCCCCCCTCCCCCCCAGTAAAACTCGTGCCTTGCGGTGTCCAGTGACATAAAGTAACACCTCTCGTTAAACGCGGTTGTTTATTTTTTTTTGTTTCCTCTAGCAGAAAAAAAAAGGCAAGAAAATGAGGAAAATCACTTACAGCAGAAGAGCCAGGGCATTTTAGATGTCGTCTTTTTATATCCCCCGAACTTTTTGCGAATATATATTTCCCCCACTTTCTAGACGGACTAAATGAGGGGGGATAACATCCTCTGTGATCTCAGATCTGACGAATTTGAGCTTGAGGCTGGAGAAGCGGCTGCTGACGATATGCGCAGGTCTCTCTCACTGTTCATTGGGTGGCTGTGTAGTGAGTTCAACTCTCAGCCTGTCAGCAACAGAAATGTCTCGCTAAACTAACAAATCTAGCTCAGGCACCTGGATGTTCTAGTCTATCGGACCCCCCCCCCCACCCCCCTCCACAAAGCGCATCTCGTACATCAGTCTGTCCAAGCACAGATTATTTCATTTTAGTAGGCTGTTCAAACGTAATATTAAGGCAAGCCCGCCCATTTTATATGCAGCGCAATTTACCTACTCTGCTGTCACCCTAAATAAAAAAAAGGGGGGGGGGGGATCCTTACATTTTCACCCTCTTGTTAGCACCTACTTACGCGTTATCGGTCCCCGACTCCTACGTGATGATCCCCAATAAGATAACGTTGACCATCGTTTCATTTGGGTGAAAAGACAGACCGTCTCGCCACCATGGCAGCTAAAAGCATCGCTCAGTGAAACGAACAGCGAGCATAAAACAGAACAGTAAGTACTTACAATGAGGCGAGAGGCATTAAACACAAATGGATGAAGCGCACACAAGCTGCAAGCTGGGAAGGAGAAAAAAATGACAGCAATCTCCAGATTTTTTTTTCTTTTTAGAAAATCGTATCTGCTCACCAGCTTTGCACTACCGAGCCCAACCTCTTTTGCGCAATAAAAAAAAAAAATCCTCCTCGGAATCACTCACCGTCTCCTAAAAGCCCAAGTTTCGCATGGAGACAGCAGCGCTGTGTCTCTGTTTACAGCCAAATATTCTGCTGCCACAGCCGCGCCACTTCAGACTGAGCACAGAGCCGAAAGGAGCGCTGAGCTGCGTGCATCTGCAAAGCAGGAGGGGGGAAAAGAAGAAAAAAGAAGCGGGGGGTTTATGATACGCGGCGCATATTTCTGTAGTCATCTGCGTATTTTTCTAAGTTAGACTACAAATCAGAGGACACTCTCGCCAAGGCTTGTAACAGAGGGCAAACATAGACAGAAAGGACATTCTTATTGACACTATACATCAAATCAGGGTCATKTAAGATCATATTTATTAGTCCAGAGCTATGGATAGAATGTTTTCTGACAGAAGAGGAACTCAGTTTTTACAGCCTTAATTTGAGTTTATTTTCATTGAAGCAGGCAGAGTGAGCTGGCAGCGAAGTCACGTCAGTCTGGTCTGCAGTGCAACGTTTCCTCTGTGATCGTGTGTTGCCTCCTCACGCGTGGTTAAAGTAATGCATGCGCGTGATTAGTTATGAGGGACGTCACGGGCTCATGCCCCCCTAATRTACCATCTATCTACATTTATCCGATCTATCTACCCATGTATTTATCTACCAATTTATCCTTCCATCTATCTTTCTATCCAGCCATCTCACAAACTTTTCCTTTTCTTGCGCTCTTCTCACGCCCACTCTTAACCTAAAGCCGCAGGTGGGTGTGCATATTTATGAATATAATAGCCACACCAACCCTACCCCACCCAGCTGTGTCTGTAGAATTACTGCCACTCTAACGCAAGTAGAGCCTCCCGTAGCTGCACCCCCTGCAAATCTCCGCCGCTGCATGTGACTCCGCTCGCCTGTGCGCGCACGTGCACGCGTGCCCGTACAACACGTGTCCGCGTTGCCAGTGGTTTGGACGCACGCGCTTGTGAATGAAGCGGTAAAAGCTGAGAGCTAAGCTTGTAAAAAAAAAAAAAGGCGCCGCTGCTGCGCGCGTCATCCTCACGCTGCTTTTACCTTACTGTTTCTGACAAAAATAGGATATTTCATTTGTTTATTTATTTCAATAAGAGACAGTTTCGTCAGAGTGCAGGTGATCCAAACACATGCACAGCTTCATCTTTGGGCAGGATATTGGGAAAGAGAAAGTGTGCGCGCGCAGGCGTGTGTGTGTGAGAGAGTGCTGGACTAAAGAGAGAGAGATGGATGACGGTAATTTAGGTGAGAGATGTGCAGGTTATGGCAAAATAATCACTCGCTGCGTGAAGAGTGCCTTTGAATTGTGATGGAAAGGATATTGACTAACAACGCCTCCTCCCTTCTGTTTCTGCGTCTATTTTGTGTCCATTATTACTGATTCTTGGTTTGTTTTCACACAAACTTAAAGAACCAACTGCTGTGGATTAGCTTTCATTGTTTAATCAATGCCACATTAACAGAAGTTCCCAACCCACTGCCACGTTTGTGTCTTCTCTCATATTTCATCTAAAACTGTGTGTGTGCGCAATTTTACGATGCAGTTTGCAAGTGTGTGTTTCTGAAAGTGTTTGTGCAGACACATTGTACTTGGTGTCTTGAAGCCATGCAAGTGCAGCTATAAATCTTGAACATTTATGTTTTAGAGTGTTTTGTCAAGCTCTTAAAGCACCAAGACGTTTAATACCCCTGACCCTCAGAGATTTTACTGAACTTGGTTCAGTGGACCAAACTCCTGACTCATGTGTGTGTTCATATGTGTGATGGGTTAAATGCAGAGACTCAAATTTCCCCTTTGTGGGACGATAAAGGGTAATAAATAAAATCTTGACAATGGCRTGATCCTTACATCTCTGCCTACCATCATTGCCTCGGGCCGAAATGCAACAGATGGTGTTTCACAATTGGAGAAAATTGTGGGGAGCAAAAACTTTCCCAAATTATATAAGCCAACATCACAYTTTCACTGAGTTTGGGTCCATTCAGTACTTCTTTGTTTAGTAGGTAAAATAAGGCATAATTTTCCTTGGCTTTYGGCAATCAAGGCTCCAGCAGGGCATAAAGGGATAAGAAGCAACCCAAGTGCAATACTTCAGTTCAATTACGGCAGTGAAGTTTGATTTGCACTTGCYTTTTATACCTCTTTGGCTTCACAGTGTCACTGGTTTGAAACTTAACTGTTGCTCTTACACTTAAAAGTATCTAATTTCTAATAAAACAGCTCCTCTGGTTTCATTTTTTTTCCCAGAAAGTATCACAGCCACTTATGCTGTACATAAAACCTCAATCAAATGGAACAAGKAAAGAACTAGAGAGGACCAGGATGYACTAGTCAGATACRAGCATGRCCAAAYTRCTGAGCACCTGTCGTTCTACGGTTTTGCTASAGTGGATGCAAAGTCATTGTGACGGCTGGCTGCAGTTCCCATCCTGCAGAGCATTAGAAGTGACTTGCTTCAATCAGTTGTCCYGAGGAACAAATCAGGCTGCTACAAAAGACAGAAGCAGGCTCCCCCTCTGTGAGCTGCTCTATGCAATCAGCAGAAGTTGGCATCTACTCTGACTCATTGCTTGAGGTCAAGTCCAGTGTGATGCAGGTATGCAGAGGTGCATACACATACAGTATATATTCATCAAGGCCAGCACACACAGATATTCTGTACACAATACATTTATATACTTGTGCGCTTTAATTTTTTCATGTGGAAATGCTGCATAAATTCAGACATTGTGCCAAAACAAAACAACAAAATATTTAAAACATGGTCACTGGACACCTAAAAACATCATGCCAGTCATGTTAAGTTGAGTAAACTGTCATGAGCCTCCTTATTTTGATCATTTTCCACYTCATTGTAAATATTTTACAGACACAGCTGCTATTTATAAATACACTAGTAAAACAGCACATTATGGTGAAGAAATTTACTGGGGTTTGCTTATATACTGATCTTAATTACACTACACATGGTATAGTCTTATTATTAGGGGAACTGTAATATCTGTTAAATGTGATTATGTTGCTTAAATTGATGATATGTACATGCCTGAACACAGATTCAACACATAAATGAAACGTTAATCTTCATTAGGTCAGATTATATTGTCTGAGGACAAGACTTCAGCAATGTGAGGGGCCCCATCATGTCCTGAAGATCCTGTTATATTGAACTGACTTCCAGAAAACGTAGACCAATAAACTGCCTCCAAACTGAGATGTTCTCTGTGTGGGTTGTATGAACTCTTTCACATTCACCTGCATCGGATGTTGTCAGTCCATTAAATGGACGTTATTAGAAGCGGGTGTCACATTCAATTTTTTTGTCTGGTTCAAGCACATAACATGGTAAACAAACACACTGAACAATATTTTTAATTCAATTCAATTCAGTTTATTTATATAGTGCCAAGTCACAGCATGCGTTGTCTCAGGGCACATAAAAAAGAACACTGAAGAAGTTGAGTTGACCGACTCCTTCCCAGTGACACTTTTGTCATGTTGGCAGGTAGGTGTGACCCATAGGAGACAGACCTCATGAC
>NW_013952633.1:249248-251335 GCF_001266775.1 Austrofundulus limnaeus
TGGGTGACCCTACCAGGGGCATAAAGCCCCAGACAGCATAGCTCCTAGGATCAYTGGGACACTCAAACCCCTCCACCACGATAAGGTAGCAGCCCAAGGAGAGGAATGTAAAATCATATAATCATATTTGTTTACAACTAATATAACCATTAACAGTTAAACATTAGATCTAAAATCAATTAAAAGTGCAATGCAACAATATATGCAATCAATAATTTCTGTAGCACTTGAAAGTGACTGAAAGTTGCTATAATGAAACAATGACTAAATGGGAATGAAAAAAATATATTCACTTTGTTTTATGACTATCTACAGTATGACACCCACCACAAAAGGGATGTCTTCCTTACTAATGCTGGTAACGTCATACAAAGATTAATAAACAAACACATATAACATTACAATACTGATGATGGTTGCTCACATTCGACCTTTAGTTTTCTACATTATGACAGCATTAAAATTTAAGGAATCATTAATGTACTTTGCTATTATTTTCAGAGAATTTGACTAACCTTTTATGGATGCTGCATGTTTAAGGCACTACTCAGTTAAGAAATCCTCCTCAGCAAAACAAATGTCCTCGTCAGTCTAACATCTTGCAGCCAGCCTCCTGTGGCCACCATAAGAAGTGCATCTTAAACCTCCACGAGAATTAATATGCAGTAACAACACCATTCAGCAGTGGCATCTGTTGATTACCAATACAAAGGGATGTGTTTGAAATTGATCCAAGCTGCAAGGAATCAATGTCTCTTACTGCCACCCTTTAATTTTCTCTCGATTCTTCCATCTAATCCTACTTGGTGTATATACACATTGGCTCTTGTCTCTCCTCCCATCACTACAGCACAGATACTGTCTAATGACAAAACAAACAAACAAAAAAAAAACACCACAGATATACAATGCATGCATTCATACAGAGCTGTGGAAGCAAACAAGCGGTGTCACTGAGCAGAGACAGACCACACAGCAGCAGCAGCACTCTCACTTGTCAGTTTACATAACACTGATTATAACCCTGAGCTTTAGCCAACCACCAGTAACAGTTTAGTTTGGCCTGGGCATTAAAATTCCACTGACCATCTGTTCAACGCTTTGGTTGCTTTCCTTAAATACTTCTTCAAGATTCTGTTTTGTGTGCACTACTGACATTCATGAATATAAGGGTCCCAGATGTACAGGCTGTGGCAGTTCAGTGGTCAGGGCTGTGTTCTTGTAATCTTGAGGTGCTATAGGTTCAAACCCAGGTTATGTAAAGAAAAGCATCTGGTGTAAAATAGTTACTGAATCTGCTGTACAACTTTGCTTAGTATAGTGACTACTGCAAAAAGGAGCAGTTGTAAGAAAAAAATCTGATGTTTTAAATAAAAAACCTTAGTTATAGCTAAACAATGAATTAAAGTAGTAATTTTGTTATTCCCTGTTTGATATAAAGGGTTTAAAGTTTAGGGTATAAAAGGCAGGTTTTATGACATTTTGCTCTGGGTAACAGAGAAAAAACTGGAAAGCTGTGCGGATCATTTAMTCTTGTTAGCCTGGGAACTCTAATTTTACTTTATGAGCTCATCAGGGTCACATTGTTGAATTATCAGAGGCACACTATATTGAAATTACAGAAATGAGTACTGTATTAAATTTACCAGTGACCCTGCAATTGTGTGGTGGATATGGGTTTTGRACTTGCACACTTCTGCCACTATACTTCTGTCCCTTTAGTAAAATATGTTTAGCCCATGTTTTGCTACTAGTGTCTTTAACCTCTTGCTGTTGTTTAAACATTAACTCAAAAAGAAAAATGAAAGAAAGAATAAAAAAAACATTTAAATTGCAGAAAGAAATTAGTTTGTATTCTTGAACAAGATGATAGACTTACAGTAAAAACTGCATATTTGTGCTACTGTCTACAGAAAAGCACCCTAAAGGCACAATATGTATTTTTTATGATTATTTTATCAATCTTATGTAGGAATATTAACTTTAGTGAAGTTTTTATAACTCAATAGTACATTTCAAGAGCCTTTAACTAATTCTTATTCGTATTTATTTGTAGGTTATAAATAGCATACACTTTTGCCTAAAGT
>NW_013952633.1:252220-260070 GCF_001266775.1 Austrofundulus limnaeus
TATATATATTATCAAGATTACTTGGCAAGGCACACTCAGCAGATTTTTTATTTCTTGTTGGCCCAAGAAAGAGAAACACATATCATGAAACTTAAAGTTATATTTGATTAGTCTACTTGTGAAAATGCAACTACATACTTTATGGTACAACTTCATTCCATAATGTTGCCTTTTTGTCTGATATTTCCTCTGAGTGCAATTTACAGATTAATGGGCTGGCATTAATGGATTATGAACTCTTCTATCTCCAGATGTAAGAGAGAAATTATTGTGTAGCACCATTAACTACAATTATATGGAATAATAGTTCCTCTCAAACATCCCACTGATCCCAAAATAAAGATAGAACAAGAGAGAGCAAAGATGCAAAAGGAGAGATATTCYGTGTTAGCGCAAGGTAAAAGAAACACTAAAACAGGTGACATTATCATCATGTGGGCTGATACATTCAGTGAGGCTGCTTCTGCCTCTATTTCTGGAGGTGTGGGAGTATTTGTGTTTGCATGTGTGTTTGTGTGTGTGTGTGTGTGTGCGTGATTAGAGAAACTGAACTGATGGTGTCACACTTTGAAAATGTGCAAAAGAGGAAAATTACAGAAGAAAAACAGAAATAAAGAAAGATAATAAAGAAGAATATTTCTCTTTTTCACACATCTCTCAGCTCATTAGAGCCTACCATTCAGTCATTCAGCAAAGCTGAAATTTTATTGATGTGCTCTTCTGGGGAGCAGCCCAAAAAAGTTGCTCTTTAATTGCCATCGTGCAGCCAAGACTGATGATATATCTCTTTGACTTTTTCATGGTTTTTATAGAAAGAGTTATTTTGAGCATATCTCAAAATGTCAAATGGTAAAATGTGCCGAACAATATATGGAATGACTAGAGTAGATCTGTAGGAAATACAGTATCAGGAATAACTGTAATTATTAATAAAAGCCCATTTTTTTCTTTCTTTTAATGATCATTGATAATTAAATTATTGTGGGGAAACACAAGGATATTAGGAAATTAGGAACATAGCAAGTCCAAAAAGCAAGTGGTCCTGGAGGCCTTTAGAAACTTGAATTACTGACTAACATGTTGTTAGTCCTGTTGGGGTTCATCTTTCCATGTGTCTGGGAATGTCTAGCTAGGTGTCTTGTCTGTGCATATGTAAGTGGGTCCAATTGTGTACCCTTTCTTTACCCCAGGTGTTGCTGTTGAAGGGGTCCATGAAATACCTTTCCACCTGTTGCAGCACCAACAGTCAAGTGCAAGTTCTAGCTGAACATTTCATTGCCAGTTCCAGGTTACAAGAGAGACTTGCTTCTATAGCCTCAATAGATTTTACCAGTTTGCCTTCAGCTACATACATTACTTGCCAGCAGCTTAGAACATTACCAGTATTGTCAACTTATGGGGTGGACAGTTAAAGGCTTTTTGCATCACAAATAAAATGTTAAAAATACATTTGAGTACTTCACTGGACCTGTCTGAGTTATGACAAATCTCCATAGATGTTTTCACTTGTGAGTACCTCTGGCCTCCTATTTGACTGTTGCTAGTTCTCTACCCTGCTTGTTCTGTTAGCCTTTTAACTCCACCCCCCCAACTCCAATAGATAGGTGCTGATTTACTGACGTCAGACCTCTAAACTTGCAAGTAAGATGGAGAAAAAAGAGGTGAAATACAGCGGGTAAAATAAGTATTGAACATATCACCGTTTTTCTCAGTACATATGTAACTAGAGTTGCTAATGACATGAAATTTTCACCAGATGTCGGTAACAACCCAAGTGATCCATACATACAAATAAATCAAACCATAAATGTCCAGAAATTAAGTTATTTGTAATAGTGTGGAATGGCACAGGGAAAAAAAACATTGAACACATGAAGAAAGGGAGGTGTAAAATGCATGGAAAGACAAGACACCAGCTGAACTCTCTCAGTAATTAGAAAGCAAGCCTGCCCCTTAACAGTGCAAATTAATATCAGCTGGTTCAGTCCCAAATGATGGCCAGGTATCACACAAGAAACATCTGATGATGGATAAAAGTAAAGAGCTCTCTCAAGACCTTCGCAACCTTATTGTTGCAAAGCATAATGATGGCATCGGYTACAGAAGAATGTCTAAACTTCTGAAGGTTCCAGTGAGCACTGTTGGGGCCATAATTCAGAAATGGAAAGAACATTATTTCACCATAAACTGACCACGACCAGGTGCTCCTCACAAGATTTCTGACAGAGGAGTGAAAAGAATTATCAGAAGAGTTGTATAAGAGCCAAGAACCACTTGTGGAGAGCTTCAGAAAGACCTGGAATTAGCAGGTACAATTGTTTCAAAGAAAACAATAAGTAATGCACTGAACCACCATGGCCTTTATGCACGCTCACCACGCAAGACTCCACTGCTGAAGAAACAGCATGTTGAAGCTCCTTTAAAGTTTGCTGCATAATATTTAGAAAAGCCTGTGAAATACTGGGAGAATATGGTCTGGTCAGATGAGACAAAAACTGAACTGTTTGGATGCCAGAATACACATCATGTTTGGAGGTCAAAYGGCACTGCACATCAGCCCAAAAACACCATACCAACAGTGAAGTTTGGAGATGGGAACATCATGGCATGGGGCAGCATATGGTACTGGCAAACTTCAAATAATTGAAGGAAGGATGAATGGAAAAATGTACAGAGACATTCTTGATAAAAATCTGCTTCCATCTACCAGGATGATGAAGATGAAACGTGGCTGGACATTTCAGCAAGACAATGAGCCCAAACACAAAGCCAAGGAAACTCTCAACTGGTTTCAGAGAAAGAAACTAAAGCTGCTGGAATGGGCCAGCCAATCACCTGACTTGAATCCAATAGAAAATCTATGGAAAGAACTAAAGATCAGAGTTCATAGAAGAGGTCCACGAAACCTTCAAGATTTGAAGACTGTTTGTGTGGAAGAATGGGCCAAAATCACACCTGAGCAATGCATGCCACTAGTTTCTCCATACAGGAGGCGTCTTGAAGCTGTCATTGACAACAAAGGTTTTTGTACAAAGTATTAGATAAATTTCAGTAAGGTATTTTTTTTTTGTTAGTCACAAGCTACGATTTTAGATATCATCTTACATGCCTTTCATTTTGAAGTGCTTCAGGCATCAACACTTTCATCTTTTTATTTGTATAAGCGACTATAGAATGCATTATTGCAAATAAAAGAAACAAAATGATTCACGTTTGACGAAACAGCAAAACAGCCTTTGCAGTTRGTAAACACAGACTGTGTGATGCTATTCAACACCAAAGTTAGATATATGTCATAGTACTCTGTAAAAATATTTTTTATGTAATTCTCTCCTCATCCTTGAATTGCAGTTTATGTCTTCTGAAATCTGTAATGATGCTTTGAGCTAATGCTGCAGTCACTACTACTGCTTTTGTTTCTGATATTTTAGAACCCAACCAATCTTTAACCTGTAGGCTTTGAGTTRACATTCCCCAGAGGTGGAAGTTATTATTGTTGCTCCCTAGTCTCTGGTGTGACATTTACTTTGAGAGAAGAATGAGATCAGAGCTGAGACAATCAAGCTCTCTGATTATTCTGCAGTCACAAAATAGTGTGACTTGCGAAACAGAACTGAAGACTGTATTTGAAAGCAATTCAGAATAAACTTAAGAAGACAGAAAAATATGGAAAAACGATGACTTGCTAGTCAATAGAAATAAAAAAAATGTAGCTAGAAACCTATTACCAGTAATAATGTGTTGAGAAAATTATTCTAGTCTTGGGATGGGCAACACATATGGAATACTCATGACTTTCATCCAGCCACCAGTGAGTTTATATATCTGTCAAATAATTATTCTGACTAGTTAAAATGTTACATATTTACATAGCATTTTGGCTGAAGGTTTCTAAAGCATTTTAGCCTCATTAAGCCAACAGATTTACCTTAATTTTCTGTGTTATGACATTTGTGTCACATTTGGGTTAGTGAACAGTTTCATGTGGCCCTCTGGTAATGTCAACATAAAAAATTGCAGCCCCTCCATTATTTAAGCATCCCTGTTCTAACAGACAGAGGGGTAAATCAAAACTAGATGAAAGTTTATTTTTTGTTTTTTATGCCAACATATTTTAAATTTGTCAAAGGTGGTAAAAGTGGTTTTATGACAAAAATGTAATACACCTAAATAAAACAAATAAAACACAGAGCAACTGCTCTAGTGCAGAATCTTTAAGTCTAAATATATTGTTTGCAAGTCAACTTTGCTGCGTAATAAAACTAATATATTCAATCAATCAATCAATCAATCACCTTTATTTAACCAGGGCTCTAGCCCATTGAGATCAGGATCTCATTTTCAAGGGTTACCTGGTCAAGAGGTCAGCAGCACACGACCAAACCATTCTCACTCCCAAGTCGTCACATATTGACGCTTTTCCAAGGTTCCCTCTACGTCCGACTGTGACGCGCAGGGTACCCCCATCACGTCAGTTACTGACGAGATGGGGCGAAGTCTGTTGTCATATTTTCAGAAAGTGTAGAAAATGCGCAAAAACTACTGTTTCGAAGCCTGAAATTACCTTTGTTCACTTTAGACATCCTGTCCCTGACCCTAGTACCTAAAATTAACCATTTTTAGAAAATGTAGGAAATTCACGTAAACATGTTCCAAAGCCTGAAATTACCTAATATTCACCATGGACATCCTACCCCTGATCCCAGTACCTAAACTTAACCATTAATCSTGATCCCTCATGTTAACCTCAGACCCCCGACCCAAAGACCCCTAGTGGCGCAACCCGGAAAAGCCGYGGGCGTCAAGGACTGACGCGAGGGGGGTACCCGGCRCGTCAAAATCGGACGTAGAGGGAACCTTGGAAAAAGCGTCAATATGTGACGAGATGGGAGTGAGAATGTGTAGACACGACACATAATAATTGACAATCAAGATTAGCATAGAACAAAAGGGAGATAAAGAAATTTATAAACACTTTGAATAAATGTTGATAGTACGAGATCATCTCCATAAGACAGATTTCAAAAATTAGGCATGAACAATATCTGTTTGACTTAAAACAAGTTTGGGCAAAACAAACAGACATCAGTTGATAAGATAAAAATATTGGAATTCTTATGTGATCACATTTACTTTGATTTTATTTAAGTTGCAGTCATGAATAATATTTTATATTTGGTGGTATAACCCCTTGCTTGCAATGACAGCCGCAAGCCTGTGACCCATTGACATCACCAAACTGTTGCATTCTTCATTTGTGATGCTGTTCCAGGTTTTTACCGCAGCTTATTTCAGTTACTGTTTTCAGGGGGTTTCTCTCGTCAATCTCCTCTTCGGGTGAAATGCTCTATTGGGTTAAGGTCAGGTGATTGACTTAGACAATCTGAAATCTTCCACTTTTTTTGCCCCAAGAAAGTCCTTAGTTTTGTTGGCAGTGAGCTGCATGATAGGATTAGTTTGGATGCATTTCTTCATAATTTGTCAGACAAAAAGTTTCTGTACACTTCAGAATTGATTTTGCTGTTACCATCATCAGTTACATCATCAGTAATTACTAAAAAGCCTGTTCCAGAAGCAGAAATGCATGCCCAAATCATGGCATTACCTGCACCATGTTTCACAGATGAGCTTGTGTGCTTCAGATCATAAGCAGTTCCTTTCTTATTCTACACTGTCCTTTTCATCACTTTAGTAGAGGTCTCATCAGTCCATAAGATTGTCTTCCAGAATTTTTGTGGCTCATCTCTGTACTTCTTTGTAAATTTCAATCTGTTCTGATTGTTATTACTGATGAGTGGTTTGCACCCGGGGGTATGGCCTCTATATTTCTGCTCTCTGTCTTCTTCCAGAAGTGGATTGTGATACCTTCACCTCTGCACTGTGGAGGTTGTTGGTGATGTCACTTACTGATGTTTTGTTTTTGTTTTTTTTTTCTTCACAGCCCTCACATTATTTATGTCATCAACTACAGTTTTCACCTTTTGGACATGTGCTGCTCAGTACACCAGTAGTTTCTTTCTTATTCAAGACATTTTAAATTATTTGCTTGCTATGCTAATGTTTGTCCAATGGCTCTGATTGACTTTCCTTCTTTTCCCAGCTTTTCTCCCAAAGACAGCTCTTTGGTCTTCATGTTATCATGTTATCCTCTTTAACAAGGAAAAAACCACTTTATAGGTTTAAACCCAGGGTATAAAGTATACTAGTCATGCAGAGCAATTTTATGTTTGAACAATCAACCTTAAAGGCAACACCTGGTTAATAGGAAACATCTGTCAGTCAAATGTTCCACCAGTTTTGGTCTCTTGGGAAAATTGGTGGTTTCAGAAAAAAAGGGTGGTATGTTCTGAATTGTTTAACATATCTACACATAAATACCAGGAAATAAAAGCTGACATTCTTTACTCTTGTCTCGTGCTCATCTTATGATCTTAAACCCAAGTGTTTTCAGTGCACAACGAAAAGAAGGGAGTTTGACTTGCTGTTCCAATACTTTTGGAGGGGACTGTATACATTTGTATCCTTTTAAATTTATTCTCAACGAAGCCAAAGTTAATTTATTCCTGAAAAAATATAAATGAAGTCTTAATATCAGCATATAGTGCTTCCCTTTATGCTTGTAAAACTCTAAGATTGCACTCATACTGCACCTTTATACCTCAGTGGTTTACATAGCACTTTACAATTTTAGCTTCCCAATCACTTGCACAGATTTCAGTGCCTTCTGAATGCAGTCATGATAAGCTGGGGATTCAACTGCCTGTCCTGCAATTACTGGATAACCTGCTCTAACAGCTGAGTCCCAGTCAACACTGATCACAAATAATTTGAAGTTGTTAAACAAACAATAATAAAAAAAGAAACAAGCTGCTGTAAAATATTGCCTGATTGTAGATCCACCACAGAAACAGGATGAAACCAGAAGCCATCATTAAAATATTTATTTATTTGTTCTAACTAAGATATGCTATTAGAAACTAAAGAAAAAACAGCCCTGCTTTCACACATYTCTAAAATGGCTAGACTTGGCATGCTTAGGCTTTGTCTGATCCCAAAAGTTTTTCAACCCCAACCAAGTCTTAGTTCAGGTTCTAAAGCTGCATGACCATGATTGATGGGAAGGACCATCCCTCCACACAATGTGGGGGGAGGTGACTAAAGGAGCCTGCAGAGGTAATAAGGTGTGATTGTGGTTGAGATGGCTGTTGAATGTATTAGTGACACACACKTCAGTGAAGGTTTGCTTTATCTTTAGCATCAATCCTATTTAAAACAAAGTGATTCAGCAGACAAAATGTTCATTTAGGAACATATTGTACAGAGTTGTCAAAAGTAATGACATTCATTACTTCAGAAGTAAATGGTAAATGAACTGTRCTTATATAGCAATTTTCYATCCATCCAGGACACTCAAAGTGCTTCACACTACAATCTGTGTCCTCATTTACCCTTTCACACAGCACTCTGTTTGATCTAAAAAGCTAACATATACAACATGTTATGAAGACTAATCAGTTCCAATCACATTCATACWCTGATTGGWYACACATCAGAGGCATTAGGGTCTTTGAGTGTCTTGCCYAAGRACACAACAACTGAGACAGCTGGACGGGGGGATCAAACCAGTGACCTTCCGGTTCCAGGACGACTCCCCTTACCACTCTGCCACAGCCACCCCAAAATGAAGTAAGAATAGATACTAGACACTAGGGTTCACCTTTTTTTTTTTTTGGAAGGAGAAGTATCAACTCAAGTTTTTTACTCGAGTAAAAGTGTAAATGTGCTGCTAACTAAGTATGAGAGTACAATTAATGTAAGGGGGAAAAAGACTGTTAAGGATATATATATAT
>NW_013952633.1:260450-269672 GCF_001266775.1 Austrofundulus limnaeus
GCAGTAGAAAGTACTAACATTTGCATAAAATTTTGAGGAGTAGAAGTAAAAAGTTGACTAAAAATAATTACTCCATTAAAGTATAAATGACCTATATTTCTGCTTAAGTAAACTAATAGTACTTGTTCTTCACTACTCAACAACAAAGTCTAGCAAAATTTAGAGGACAGCTAATGTTTTAAAATATGCAAAAGTTTTGGACAAACTTTCCAAAAGACATCTCATCAACTTTTGTTGGAACGTTTACATATTGGTTATCTCTAAAATTAGTTATTCTGATTCTGATTCAGACTGAGCACACAAACTGTATTATCTCTGCAAAAGGCTGTCAGCCACATAAAAGTAAATATTTCCATTTAATTAGGATTGTCATGCAAATGGAAACTTATTACTATCCACTCCTAAACTGGACTCTTTATTTATTATTCTTATGTTATACTCAATGTGACCCAAACCGTAGGTCGTACACCCTTAAAAGTTACATCAAAACAACCAGCTCAACCCCACCATCTGGGCTATTACTTTTCTTTACATTTGGTGTTACCACGGTGACGTAATTTGCAAAAAATAAAAATAAAAAATAAAAAAACACCTCCATTTGCATACGTTTGGCTCTAAATCACACAAGTAAGGTCCGATTTGCTCCAAACTGGAAATCTATGACCTTTGATAACTCTGAAGAGGCCTATAGGATTACATTGGTGTTTGACTCAACAGTGCGACCTACAATGGATAAACACTTGTAGCTCACAGATACATCATCCAATTTGCACCAAATTTGATGTGTGTCATCAGTGACTAATGCTTGCAAAACCAAGACAACTCAAGACACAAAATGGCATGTCGGCAATTTTAAATTTCAGGTTTAAGTGGTTTTCTGCCCATTTCACGTGTTTTTTGATGGTTTTAAGTGGWTTTCAGTGGTTTTTGGCCCTCCAAGACCCGTTTAGCATTTTTTTGTGTGGTTTTGAGGGTTTTTTGGCACTCCTGGGCCCCTTTCCCATGGTTTTTGATGGTTTTTGGAGGTTTTCAGTGGTTTTCCACTCTCCTAGGCCCCTTTCACATGATTTTTGATGGTTGTTGCTGTTTTTGACTGGTTTGCGGCCCTCCTAGACCCATTTCACGTGGTTTCTGGTGGTTTTTGGCAGTTTGGTGGGGGATTTTGGTTCCTTCTACACCCCTTTTACATGGGTTTTGATGGTTTTAGGTGGTTTTGAGTGCTTTTTGGCCCTCTTAGTCCTCTTTCACATGGTTTTGTGATAGTATTTGGTGGTTTTGAGTGGTTTTTGTCCCTCCCACACCCAGTTTACATGGATTTTGATGGCTTTTGGTGSTTTGGTGGGGGTTTTGGCCCTTCTACGCCCCTTTTACTAGATTTTGGATGGTTTTAAGTGGTTTTCAGGGGTTCTTAGCCATCCAATGCTCCTTTTACAATATTTTGGATGGTTTTTGGTGGTTTTGAGTTGTTTTCGGCCCTCCAAGGCCACTGTCACATGGTTTTTGATGGTTTTGGGGGATTTTATGCAGTTTTGGCTCTCCCAGGTCCCATTTACAGGGTTATTGATGTTTTTTGGTAGTTTGGGGGTGGTGGTGTGTCTGTGTGTGTGTGTGTGTGGTGGGGGGGGTGGTCTCAGCCCTCCAAGGCTAACAGTAAGTTCTGTCACATATTGTTGCCAAACTAAAAATTCAACATTGCTGCCACAGCTAAAATGCTACATTTACCATAACTGAGCACTTTTTTGACACGTGCCTCAAATTTGGGATGGTAGTTTATCACAGTGATATCCAAACAACTGTATATTCATATATTTAAAAAAAAATGTTAAAATGAGTTTTGCACATGGCAGTCCTCTCATACAGTAGTTTCTCCAGGAACTATTCTAGTCTAATATTTTTTCTCAGTGGTTCAGATATCTGCAGGAAAGAGAAGATTTACTTTTTGGGATTTTATATAAAAGATAAATGTGTGCATGTGAAATGTCTGTAGTCAAAAGTGATCTAATGATTCCCATTTTTTAGCATTGTCAGCAAACTGGACCAAGTTGCAGATTGTTTTGTGTGGAAAATGACTGCAGAAGCCATGATCTGTATTTCTATAAGGATGCAATCTGCCACAAACAGGCCAGGGAAACAGAAAAGAGAAGCTGATGAACTTCATGAGGAACAATATTATCATCATCATGAGCCTCATCACCCTCATCATCATCGTTGTTGTTGGTCACCTAAAAACTTATCACTTCTCTATATCTTTTCATGTTATGTGCTTTGTCCTTCAACTGCTTTCTGTGAATACATTTTGAAATATTTTTTTTTTAGTTTGTTCAAATATTTTAGCTAGTCACAATGTTCAGTTGCCTTTATTCTCTTTTCTTTTTTCTGGCATCTCCTCTGTTTTCATTCAGCTCTATGCAGTCATCATCTATCCATTCATCCTTTTAGTCATTCACAGACATTCAGCTGCTCATCCAGCCAAACTCTTATCTTCCTGCTACAGTGTACATTACATTTTCTCCTTATCCCATATCCTGTACTGCTCACCTTGTACTCGTGTATGCCCCTCATTCATGTGCTTCCTGCTTCCTGCAATAATTTATCTTTTTTCCAATACAGACTTTAGTCACTTCCACCAGTGACTAAATTACCACTTTCCATTATTTGTTTCCTACCCTTTTTATATCTTTTTTCACACACTTTTCCAGAACTCTTACCTTTTTTTTATTTCACTCAATAGTTTCTCTTTTGAATTTGTTCCTCCTAGAAAAAAAAGATTAATTTCCACTTTTTCATTTAGATCTTTGTTTTTTTGTAACCTTTTTTGTTCCTTGTCCTCTTTTCTCTTTTTCTGTAACCATACTAACCAGCTGTACCTGCACTCTTCTCAGTCTACTTTTCCCACATTTTCCCCCCATCCAAGTTGATTTTACCTCTCTTTTTCAACATTTGCTACTTTCATTCAGCTACTGTTTTACTCTGTCCTTTGTTGCCCTCTCTTTTTTTTGTTCTCTTTGGTCCCAGCTAATAGGTTCACCTTTTTAATCTCTGCCCAAAGGTTGTTCTTATCCTTTTGCAGCACCCACTATGGCCCCTCTCCCTTATCTTTTTTCATAACACTGGCAGCCTCTCTCTTAATTTCTGTAATGGAGTGCTACTGTACCTCTCTCCTTCTCTTCCCTGCTCTCTTGCTTTTCTTTAATCATACATGCCCCCTAGTGTGCATTGAGCAGTTTCAGTTGTATATTTTTAACAGATTATATGATCTTCTAATCTAACTGTGTCAACAAAAACACATTATGAATTAAAATATATATTAATTTTTTTCTTATGTACACATGTTTGATGGACATTCACCCTCATTTTTTTATTAGAAACCTATTTTTAAAACAAATATTAATTACAAACAAATGGATAAATCCATTTATGAAATAGTTGTTAAAAACCATGTCAAATCTTCTATTTTTGCCTGCATGTCAAGCTACATTGTGTTCCAGCCAGTTACACATAAGGGATAGATTACGGAACAGGCAACCTAATGTAATTAACATGAAGGAAAAAAAATCAATCTTTCCCATTCTGTAAGCCCAACAGGGATTGTTTTAGTTTTGCTTTCAGCTCACTCAAGCAAAACCACCCACCAGTGAGAAACAAAAAGCTTTCCCATTGATTCAACTTCACTACTTTTAACAAACACTGAAGATTCTCTGATATGTGTCATAGGTTTCCTTATAGGGACCTAAATTGTTGACTGACTCTGTCAAGTAACAGATCATTTATTGTAAAAAAAAAGGCTGTGCAGTGCTTATGTAATGAAATTAGCTTCCAAGTCTTTTGACACATTATCAGAGTATCGATAAAAGCATTATCAGTCTGCTGAAGCAATGGCATTTTGCTGGTTAAGCATTGGTCACTTTTCAGTTCCTTATGTCTTCATTGTATATGTAAATGTTTATAAATATTTACAAATTGATAACAAATAAGTTGTCAATTTCTTGTCTGATAAATCAGATAAGATATTTTTTATGAAATTTTGTAGGCCGTGTTGTAGAACCTAACAATGGGTTCTAAGATTTCATTTGTTGTAAGAGACCAAACAGGTAAACAGTACGACATGGTTGACAGTATAATGACATGAAGATAGATATTTGAAACAGAAGATGTCAGATTGGATCTAATTTTTGAATAAACGTATAATTTCTGTTTCAACTTAGTGGTTAAGACTTGTACATGATCACGATAAGTCAAATGAGAATCCAAAGTAATTCCAAGATATTTGTAGGTAGTGACAATAKCAAGGGGTTTGTTTAAAAAAATCAAGTTGCTTTGTTATATTGAAATGTCTCCTGGGTGAGGAAAATACATGCACACAGTTTTTCAACATTAATTGACAAAMGATTATCTTGAAGCCAACCATGAAATGTCTGAAGATCTGCTTGTAACTGACTATTAATAGATTCAATATTGAAATCAGACAAAAAAAGAACAGTATCATCAGCATACATTAAAATATTTGAATACTTCAATATTTTTGGAAGGTCATTTATGTATAATGGGAAAAGTAATGGGCCCAGTATGCCACCCTGTGGAACTCCTACGGAACAGGGCAGAGACCCGGACACAGAGCTTCCATGTTTCACAACCTGACACCTATCAGTCAAATAAGAGGAAAACATTTGTATTGCAGATGATGAAWGTTGAAAAGAAATCAACTTTTGTAAGAGARTATAATGATCAACTGTGTCAAACGCTTTACGAAAATCAATATATACAGCACCAGTTACTTGACCTTTGTTCAGAGCAGCACGTATTTGTTCAGTGAATAAAATTAATGCAGACATGGTTGACCTTGACRTGCAGAAACCATGATGGCTGTTGCTTAGCATAGTATTAGTTTCTAGATGCTGAAGTAGTTGATTAAATAATGTTTTTTCAAGTAACTTAGAAAAAAATAGGAAGAATAGAAATTGGCCAATAGTTTGAAACTTTTATTGGATCACCAGATTTAAAAATGGGAGTAATCTGARCAAACTTCCAGGCATCAGGGAAAATAGTCTGTACAATACATAAATTAAACAAATGATGAAACAATGGTAAAAAAGAGTTGGCATGCATTTTCAAGAAATCCATATTTATCTTATATTTGTCAAATGCATGTGAGCCATTTAGAGATTGGAGTGTATTCAAAASATCACTCTGTGAAATTTCAGAAAATGAAAATTGCTTTGAAGTGTCAGGATATTTAAATAACTTTAAACTATTAGCTTGTCCCGGTAATGATGTCCTTACTGAAGAAATAAAATATTCATTAAATAAGTTAGTAATTTTTTCATGATCAGAAACAARAAGTCCATTTACTGAGATTTGTGAATTGTTATTAAAGGTTTTATTGTTACTTTCAACTGTCACTGACATAATTGTTTCCCATAATATTTTGGATTCTTACTGGCTGAAATAATTTGATTTTTAAAATATTGTTGTTTGGCTTTGCATAATTCAGCAACACATTTATTTCGGTAACTGTTTAAACGAGACTGATTTTCAGAAGTTTTTGATATTCTATAAGTTTTCATTGAAGAAGCTTTCAACTTTAGGAGATGTATTATAGAGGCATTCAACCATGGAATTTTATTTTTCMRGACTGGAACTTTACAAGTTGAAATATATTTTTCCTGTATTGTCTCCAACTTATCATAAAAATTTGACAAAATGCGATTTGGATTTGACAGAGAAATACCCTCATTCCAGTTAGTATTCTCAATCTCAGCATGAAACATGGGTAACTTTGATTTTGGAATCCTTTTAATGAAATTATGCACATGACCTGTAGGTTTCTTAAGGCTTTTTCTAATGACATAAATAAGTGAATGATCCGTGATTGAAGTATTTATAACTCCAGATATGCCATATATGGATGATCGATTTATGAAAATAAGATCCAAAATGGAATTGCGTGTCTTGCCAAAACTTGTTGGTACTTTAATTAACTGTTGAAGCCCAAAGTTTATRGACATTGCTTTCAGGTCTTTGGAAGTTTTATCAGCCCAATTCATATTGATATCACCAAGAATCACAAACTCTTTTGATTTTATGCCTTTTATAATGTCAGTGAACTGCTCTAAATATTTAGTTGAATTAACACTTGAATTATCACATAATCCTTCTTTCTAAAGAGTATAACATGCTTTTTCTATATCAAAGAAAACTGTGATAACTGGTTCTTTATTAGCTTGTGCTTTCCTTATTTCAGATTCTAGGTATAATATTGAGTCCATTGYATTTCTTCCTTTCCTAAATGCACTATGATTTGGAGAAAAAAGATAGTTAGTTTCTAAATAATAATTTAATCTTTCAGTTATGATTCTCTCCATTGTTTTCCCTAATTGTGAAGTTAAAGCAATTGGTCCATATTTTGATGGATTAGAAGGATCTTTATCTGGTTTTATTATTGGCAATTTGATGAWTTTTTCCATGAAGCTAGAGTTTTACCTTCATCCCAAATTGAATTAAACAAAGATAATATCACTTTAAGAGAATTATCATTCATATGTTTTAACATGACATAACAAATATATTTCCCAGAGGATGATTGCTTAGTATTTATAAGGGTTGTTTTTTAATTCAAACAAAGTAATAGGATAATCTATTTTTCTTCATTGATAAGTTTATGCTCAGTAATATTTGGACACTCCTTTAAAATACAGTAGTTCCCCTCAATTCCCTAACATTTTTTGAAATATCATCAGAACCGTGTATCTTAACCAATGTTTTAGCTAATATTTCTGCTTTATCTTTATTATTTATTGCAATAATATTTTCATTTTTAATTACTGGAATTTCAAAATTTCTATTTATTCCATTCGTTTTCCTTATCATGCCCCATATATCTGATAATTTTGTTTCTCTCCCTGTTGTATTACAGTATTTCCTCCAATATTCTCTCTTTACCATTCATATTGCTCTCCTAACAATTGCTTGTTTTCATTTATAATAAATAAWTTTTTCTATTGTATGCTGGGTTTGAAGTTGTTTAAAAGCTTTATTTCTTTCTTTAATAGCTTTTTTGCAATCATCGTTCCACCATGGGACATTCTTTTTAATTCTTTTTCCTGTACTTTTTGGGACAGTTTGATTTGCTGCTTGCATGATTATTGATGTTATTTTGTCTTTAAGTTCTTCAATATTTTTATTATTTTCTCTAATAATATCATCACATTTAACTTCTGTCAAAACTTGGAATTGATCCCAATTTGCTTTATTAAAGTGCCATTTAGTTTGGCAAGGATCTGCAGGCGAGGACTGGAACAAATACTGGGAAAAGCAGGTGAGTAGCATTAGCTTGATTGGGACTTCTGTGATGGGAGGGGTAAAACAATTAGCAAAGGAATTAACTGTAGCATGACTTGGGCAGAGAACAGATGAGATTCATAACATCAACATTAGTAGTGTGTGGCTTTACTCCTTTTTTTTTTACCATTGAACAAAATGTGCAAAACAATGAAAATAAAGTGCAAATGCTGCATATCTCTACAATCAAAGTAGTCTTGCTTTTACGCAAAGTTCAAAAGTAAATGCAAACAATATTCAAACAGACTGCAGGATGCAATATTACCAACCAAGTTGGCGGGAACATAAATACACCCACCTTGTTGGTATAATGTTGCCAGAACTGTCATAGTTTACAAGAAAGATTAAACAATTTCCTATTAGGAACTTAAAAAAGAAGAAAAATATTATTTTTCTTCCATGTGTGTGTGTGTGTGTGTGTGTGTGTGTGTGTGTGTGTGTGTGTGTGTGTGTGTGTGTGTGTGTGTGTGTGTGTGTGTGTGTGTGTGTGTGTGTGTGTTTCAAACTTTTACTTTTTACTTTTTTTACTTTTACTTTCTCCATCTGGAGAGAGCAAATATTTTTTGGTAATATTTGAAGGGAATAAAACTGAACAGATGGTCACTTGCTAATCGATCTGAAGCACAAAACCGTCTCATATATTTGCTCTGGCAATATTTTCCAAGTTAATTTTCAATACAACAGTTTGTGCAAATGCTAATGAAACTGCACACATTTCTCAATACAAACTTTCTGTTAAAATGTATTTTATTGAGATTCATTTTCTAATTAACATGTTAATAATTTGTTATGAAATCTTTATAATACAGAGACAAGCCTTTTTAAATTCTTCCTGTCCATATTTTATGAACCATAATGTGAAGCACAGAACTCAGGAACGAAGAATGTTTGCATTTCAAGATGAACAAATACCATGTTAATCCATTTGATATAAAATTTTAACTAAAATGCAGTTTTAATACAGTTTTTATTCACATTTAAACCTGAATTTATATTAATAAAGTTTTTTTTTTCCAGAATTCTAAGACTTAGTAAAAAATAGCATTCTCAAAAACTCTCCATGACTTCTAGCTTCTCAGATGCATTGGATTTGTTTTAAAACATCCAACCTGACATTGTAAAATGCTTAAATCCAGTCCTCTATCCACCCATCTAACCCCTGTTCATCCTCTCATACTCACCCACCCAACTCAGTGTAACAAACCATCTGTTACCCCTTTCTATCTCTCTCCTGTTTTACACATTCCATTTGTTCCTTCTGTCTCAGTTCCTCTTCTTGGCTTTCATTTCTTTTTCAAAACTCATCCATGCTACATTTCTCGTTGTTAGATAGGGAAAGGCAACCTTGGTAGGATATGTTACGTAAGCAGCTCTTTAGGATCTGGACCCCAACACTCACATGGTAATCAGAGTGGCTGTCATGGTGAAAAAAAAAATACTCAGAAAGATATCCTTTTGACATACAGGCTCAAAACACTCCAGTTGGATKTGTTATGCAATTTTGACCCAAATCTCCTGGTGCTACAAAAATGGCACAAGTCATAAAATGGCAGGAAAGACAAGTATTTTCCTTCCAATTTGTACTACAGTGTGAATCTTAAGTGCTTCTGATTTGTTCTAATGGCACATTGGCATTTATTATGCACATTTCCCACTCCTGAACCACTCCACACTACACATAGAATGAGGGAGAGTATTCTCATTTATAATTGTCTTTTCTTTTCTTTTTTATTAGATTAGTGAAATCTTCAAAAACAGTCTAAATGAATTCAAAAAAACATGTTTTATTATGTGTAGTTACTTTGACAATTTCAAAATCAAGTAAATAAAGAAGAAAAAACCTTGAAATAAAACATACAAAAAGATACTGTGACAAAACTATTG
>NW_013952633.1:271956-274543 GCF_001266775.1 Austrofundulus limnaeus
ATATATATATGTATTCTATTGCGAGTTTGCTTTATCACTATTTGCTTTATTGGGTGGCACAGTGGCTCATTTGGTAGAACTAATGCCTCTCAGCAAGAACGTTGCCGGTTCTCTGGGTAGAGTTTGCATGTTCTGTCCGTGCACGCGTGGATTCTCTCCAGGTACTCCAGCTTCCTCCCACACTCCAAAAACATGACGGTTAAGTTAACTGGTAACTCTAAATTGTCCTTAGGTGTGACTGAGAGAGAGAATGGTTGTCTGTCTCATTTGTCTCTGTGTGTCCCTGTGACGGACTTGCGGCCTKTCCAGGGTGTAGCCTGCCTCTTGCACTGTGACTGCTGGACATGGGCACCAGTGACCCCCGTGACTCTGAAAGGAAGTATACATAATGAACGGATGGATAAATAAAATGTGTAAATCATTCAATTTATTCAGTTTGATTTAGTGGAACCAGTTTGGTTAAGAAAATTCAACACTTCATTTCATAAAAGTAAAGTACTTTTACTTTCCTGGTTAGGTATTTTTGCTTTTTAACTTAATTAATTATTTCAAGTACTTTATATATCTCTGGTTATGATTATTACAACCTCCTCAGACAATGTATGATACTTATTGTAACATAAAAGCAAACAACTAACCACTTAACTTAATATCAGTAGAAAAAAATAGGAACAAGATAAAAAAAACTGTAAGATTTAAGCTACAGGGTCTTCAAGGCCAAAATAATAAACAAAACTCCTCCTTCTAACTATAAAATAAAATAACACTATCTAAATTTAATTTAAAAAGGTACAAAGGCTGAGCTTCCTGGCTGTCCACAAAGCAGGAGAAAAGGTCTGGAACAAAACTGGCAGCGAACCCCTACCAGCTTTCCCTGTGATGACAAAAAAACATTTTCCTTTTAGAACATACACATATACATACATATTAAAAAAAATAAAATTTCAAAAAGAACATGCACATATAACTGCTCACACAGTGGCATTCACAATACACTGAAAATTCAAGTTCACCACACAAACAAGATCACTGCAGATCAAAGCCCAGGAGAAAGGAACGTGACACCTCTGAGATGGGACTTTTAATGGAGTGGTAAATGAGCAGCAACACATCTCACCTGTGGCAGCCAGGTAGACCTGAAACACAAAGGAGGAGAAAGCTCTCTCATGAGAGCCCCTAGAGGTCATTGACTGTCACAGTGATCCATTAACAACTTGTCCAAGCCAGGTAATCTGCCTCTTAACCTAAAAGTTTTTTTTTGCACATTCACACACATTCACTGTCCTCCACATGTAATTAAGCATGTGATTACATATTAAAAACAGTCAAAATCGCATTATAAAACATGTGCAAATAATGAATTTAACATATGTCACATGTTGTTTTACCTTCACATTTGGTTTCTCTGTAAGAGATTAACTCAGCAGTACTATATGGTGAAAAACAGTAACAAATATCAGTGACGTTATAAAAAAAAAACTTTTTTTTTCCTTACATCAAATTATGGCTACTGTAGACTGAGGGCACAATCAGGCTGTTCGAATAAATCATAAGAATATCATAAATCACGTTTTATTCAATAAGAGACGGAGGAGCAACTTTATCAGAAATACAGAATTTGAACGTTAGGAGTGTGAGCCATCAATCATCAATGTTTCTATCAGAGAGACTAAAGTACTTAAAAACAGATAAATGAAGTCAAATGCTTGAGGTGACCAAATGCATATCTGTATGGGTTGAGGTACAGCAGCAGCTCCATTGAAAGTGAATCACAACTTTCTTAAAACAAACTTGAAGAGAAAAACAGTAGTTTAGAAAAAAAACAATAAAAATAATAAAAATAAATAAAAATATTACTAACTGACCTACAATACAAGTAATGTATTTTATTTAAAATCACCAGCAAGATCAGAAAAGTAATAATTAATGTAATAAAATAAAATACACAGAAACCCTATTCCATACAGAAATGTGGTTTGATCAGGTAATGTTGTTATTTGTATGGTTTTGCATCTTGTGTATCTTAGTGAAACTGCCACAGATCAGGATGTTGTTGCTTGAGTGAACAAAGAAACTATATCCTGTATAACAACAGCCAGAAYGAGGTGCGAGAAAACAAACTCAAAGTTAGCTAAGAAAACGGATAGTCCAGCTGGTCTGTTCTTGTAGGTTACCATGGCAATGTGGATTTGACCTTATTTGTGTGGATTTTTTTTTCAGTTGCCATCAACATTGTCTCATAAGACCAAATTCTTTCTTTAAAAAGATAAATAGTTGTGCATAAGTCTGTCATCACACTGATGTACACTTTCAATATAAAATCACAATTCAATATTCATTGCATGTTGTAGAATAATCAGGTGGCACCCACTCTGTCTGACGTCTGAGTTGCTTCTTCACTTTAACGTTGCATTCATGGTCTTGTTTTTCATTGGATCACTCCACAAAATAAATTATGTCATCAATTTTCTAATTCTGGAATGAACACACAATGAAATAAAAAGAGAATGCTGAAAATAAAGTAAATTTGCACAACATTTTTACATTTTTTAAAAAGGTTTATGTGAATTTGTTGAACATTTTCAGT
>NW_013952633.1:277170-278362 GCF_001266775.1 Austrofundulus limnaeus
CACACACACACACACACACACACACACACACACACACACAACAGGGCTGCCGTTAGCCTGTTTGGTACCCTAGGCAAGATTTTAGGTGGCCCACCTTATGCAGTTTACTAAAAATCAATGGCAATTTACATACATTCACGTACACAAAGTGGTTTGATGTTTGATATGTTTTTTATTTTATTTTAAAAACAGTATTTTATGAAGGTTGAACACTGTAACCAGATTTTAACCTGAACTTTGTCTGAAGTTATAACCAAAACTACAATTTTCCTTTTTTTTTGTTTCATGTTTACGCAGTGAGAGATAGACTTCACTGCAACAAATGACACATTTTTTGTCTCCCATTTGTGTCACCCCCTAGATGGTAGGCACCCTTAGCATTTGCCTTTACTGCCTATGCCACAGGCCAGCACTGCATACACATGCRTAAACAAAAACACAATATGTATATTTAAAAGCAAGGAAAACAAATGAAAGGAAAGCAATAATCACCCTTTAACATTGGAAGCATTTAACAAARTGTTTATGATGATTTTGATACAGTGTAATTTGTAGTGCCACCTACTAAATGTAACTCTGGTCAAACGGCAAAAAGGTGTGCTTTCAATCTTTTACTGAGATGCTCATTAAAGCTGCCTTCATCTGCTTGGTGTCATGTCTTTATTCTGAGACTGAGAACTGCACTGGAGTGTATCGAAGGAGGTCATTTGTCACTGATTCTGTAGTTATTTTTAACCATCCCTCATGTCCAGGTCTAATCAGAACAGGATGTTCTTCATCAGTGTAATCAAGAAATATATTTTCAGGAAATGAGACTAGAACTGAACGTATACCTACAGTGATGAAGCAGACTAAGCTCAATTACACATTTGGGTCACTAGGGCTAACGACAGACCTGGTTTTATGTCTGCATGTTTTATTACTCATGGCTCTCCAGGAGGGGATAAKGATAAAAGTTGCACCTTAATTGGGTATTGACCAAGAAATAAAGTTATATTCTGCATTTTTTTTTCTTTAATACGGGCACTCATTGTATTTGCGGTGCCTGGATAATRCACACACACACACATCATGGCCACAGGATAATTTAAACAAAATATTTTAAACAGCCTTGTCTCTTTGTGAGACATATAGACATTGTTGGAGTGAGAATACATATGAATATGATGTTTTGTGCTTAGCTGTTCAAAGG
>NW_013952633.1:279384-281013 GCF_001266775.1 Austrofundulus limnaeus
TCATGCCAATAAACTTCCTAAATTCAGTCTATCTTCCCGTGAGTCTCTCCAAGTTGAAGTAGTGGTAGTAGCATTTGGTGTATGTTTACAGACAGTTTATCTTGTAAAAAGGCTGTTTATGAGATAAAAATGAACATCCTAYGGCAAAACGAAAAAGTAAGTAGGTCCCCTGGTTCTTCTTTAATGAAACATTCCGTCTCTCCTCCAAGAGATTCTGATGAGTTTCAGGTGAACTCAGCCTTAAAAGCACTGCCTCCCCATGGTGGACAAACAGGTTAGTCATATGCAAAAGAGGACCAGCAGCCAAACAATAAGTTGTTGGTGCCTTGATTAGCTCTATTGTTCATGGACGGTCATGTGCCCCATTGCCTGACTATCGTTGGGGCCCTGATTCACACCGTTTGCTCACAGGGGGCTGAGTCATACTTGCAATAACAGCATTGTAGGAGGAGGACAACTGGACACAAAGACCGCCACCTCTGATTAATGGTGGACATTTTTTTCTTCTAAAAAATGGCTTCTTTTACTCCTCTCTCAAACCAGCATTCCTCTCTATCAAGGATGAGAACGTCTTCATCCCTGAAAGAGTGACCGCTGGCCTGTGGATGAGTGTAAACTGCAGAGTCCTGTCCCGACGATGTAGCTCGTCTGTGCTGGCTCATTCTTTTGAATAGTTGTTGCTTTGTTTCCCCGATGACTGATCACAGTCCTCCTGACACTTAACAGCATAAACATCCTAGAAGATTTTACTTTACTGTGTTTATGAACATAACTTAATTCTGACTCCTGCTTCAAAAATAGAAGTCAAGTTGTCACTTGTGTTCTATAACTGCAAAATAATGCATAATACAAAGAATTACTTCATCCCAAACTGCAAATGACTGAAGTATGCCATCCAGTCCTATATTAAAAAGAAATAAAATTAATTCAAACTTGTTCAAGAATGTAATCTAGTCTCTGTATAGAAATGATGTTGCCACATCTTGTGGCCATGAGATAATAATGTGTGCACACGAGATAACTTATTCTTTTATCCAGTGTCTCTGGATGGATATTGTAGTTTTTTTATTTTTTTACAGTTTGCTTTAATAACATTTCTCAAGATTGTTTTACTGAGGCCTACATGGAAAATAAAGAAATAAAATATAAACAATGCTCAGCCTAGTTCAGTATGTACATATGCCAGTTTGTTTGTTGCTTGACGTGTGTGGCCACAGATAAAAGTAATTGTGTGGTTTTTATGCATCACTAGCCTCGGAAAACAATGAAACTTTCAGAAAGAAAAAGAAGTGTCTTGGTTCACATCATGTTTATATCAACCAAGCTTCCAGTGCTTTTTCCTTTTATTTATTTTTTAAATTAATTTTGACTTTATTTTTTGTCCTTTAGCCCTGATGTTTTCTATATGGAAGCCCATTCCCGCCACCCTGATAAAAAATAAAACTTGTATCTCATAATTATGACTCAGCTATCTCATTATTATGAGACACCATCTCGTACTGTAATTATGGCTTAGCCATCTATGAGATACTATCTCATAATTATGAGATAGTTAAGTCATAATTGTGAAATAGCTAAGTCATAATTATGAGATAGCTAAGTCATAATTATGAGATAGTATCTCATAAT
>NW_013952633.1:281888-285017 GCF_001266775.1 Austrofundulus limnaeus
ACTGTATCGCCACTGAGCAGCCAAAAGAATTGGGGATCTTTGTGCATGACACAACATTACATCCTTCAGGGGAAAAAGAGATGGAACAAAATGAAATGAGATTCAGCTGGCATGTCCACAAAACACATAGCTTCTAGCATGGCAATGGCTCTGCCAAAGAGTGAGAGACGGAGAGTGAGCCTTGGACCCTTTTCTACGTGTGACACAACTTTACGGGGTTATTGGCTGCACTAGCCTGTCTTGTCTCTTTCTGAGCATGAGCTTGGTGTGCCAGGAATGAGAAAGCTTGCATACATTATTTTTTTAATCTATAATTTATCTGAACATACAATTGTCAAGCTCTATAATTGCATAGTACTGAATCTCACTGTTATGTTTTCTCCTCAATTATCAAGTCCTCTATTTTCTCATATTTTCTTCTGTAGCTGTGTTCTCACCTACCTCATTTTGTCCTTGATTTTGTCTTTCTTGTCTGCTGGGTTAACAGTGTAGAAAGCTGAGGAATCAGACCGTTTGTTTATAGCACTTAGGTGAATCTAATGTGGTTAATATGGCGCCTGCTGACAGTGCTCCTTCTCAATGATGGAGCACTGAGACACACCCACATACCGGCCCAACTTTGTTCACTCACGTTGCTGTAACTGCGTAGGAGGGAAGTAATGTGAGTTTGTGTTGCAGTAATTGTCCCAGTAATCTGATGTTAGGAAAATAAACCACCTTTTTTATTCCTACATATACCAGCAGCTTTCTTCAAAAGTTCACAAATATATTGATGAAAACTGCAAAAAAAGGATTTCTCAAGACTAAGCTACACAAATCTTGTGTAATGCAATAAATTAGAATTATGCAGGGACACAAAAAAAAAACCACACAAAAAATATGCAGGGAAATTTTGATTCTGTCTATATCCGGGCTTGTTTGGATGCATTTTTTTCATTATTCTGTCACCTGATTAGCAAAGAACACCCATAATGTTATTTAAAAAGGTAAAATCATTTGAAATAACAAGCATTTCATGAAAGTCACACTATCTTTCGAACCAGGCTTTTAGACTGACAAAATACATTCTTAAAATAAAATAAAAAAGGTTTTACAGCCWATATTCACAGTTACATGCAACATTCCACTACAAATCGTCACTATTATTGCTGGGAATGGGAAGTATTAATCCTGGCAAGTATGCTTCTTGAAACTTAAATTTTATTTGATTCAATTCAACTCAATTCAAAAATACTTTATCGATCCCAGAAGGAAATTAGGTAAATTAGAAATTTAATTTGACACCCATTCTGACAAGTGCGGATATGCAGTATATAAGAAAAAATGAAGAACATTGATATAAAACACTTATTCCCTCAATCATTTCATATCATTGTTCAAAATATGTATTTTGATATTGCATTGTTGGTAGAATGTTTTATTAAAAAAATGTTTGCATGCCATTTTAATGTTTTTATGAGCCTGCTGTAGGCTTTTTAAACTGTGCTGTTCTTTTTTTGAGTGTGTGTGTGTGTGTGTGTGTGTGTGTGTGTGTGTGTGTGTGTGTGTGTNGTGTGTGTGTGTGTGTGTGTGTGTGTGTGTGTGTGTGTGTGTGCATGCATAAAAGCATATGGTGAGTCAATGTGTGTAGGAGCTGAGCGCCAGTGCATCTGTGGGGATGAGGGAGAGCAGCAAAAAGAGGTTATGGAAAAGAGAGAGGATTTGGGTTATGCACCAATAGATGGCACTCTACCCTTTAGTGACTGGCTTTGATGACCAACACAAGGACCCATCTAAAAGCATACACGGGTTTCCAAATAAATTATGCATGTTACATTTTATCCTTTATTCTTCAGCTTTTTTGATATTTGTCTGTAGAAAACAAAATGAATGGGGGAAAAGAGAATGTCATTTATTCTTATAAATTAGGGAAGAGTAAACATTTAAGGCTTTCTTTCCTCTTTCTTTCTTCTTTTGGACATTATGATGTTTTAAATATAAAAAAGGAACATCAATCAATGCATACTTTGGTTTTTTTTATGAGCAGTACTGTACTGAGACTGAGTTACATAAATGCATGAGTCACTGACTGAACTCTATCTTCAGCATTTCCCCCATAACATTTCATAACCAATCATTCGGTTTGTAGGTCTGGTAAAGGAGACACATTTAGAGTCTAGTTACATTGAACAACATGATACTCTGAATTGTCAGGAAGTGTAAGTAGCAAAAATACAGTAAGAATTTATGAAATATTTAAAAAAAACATTCAATTTTGTAATTTTATTTTCTGTTTTCAACATTTTTTTTTTACGTCTTAGGCAAATTTGTTAGGAAAGGAAAAGCCAAATGTATGAACAAAAATAATATATCTAAAATGTAAAAGATCAYAGTTTTAATTTAGTAAATTAAAACAAATACACAACAAAACATTCCCTCAAAAAGCATTGTTTTATATTGTCTTACAATTATCTATAATGAAAAAGCCTCTAAAAACTGTCTTTACTGCACAGTTGCTGTTTTGAACAAAGTAGAGAAGAACCTTTGGTTTTACATATTCTATCTTTATTGGATATGGTAATGTACACTCCTCTAGGTAGATTAACCTATTACCAGGGCTTGGCAGACCTGCAGCTGCATATATTATTTCATAAAAAAGTGGTGCAAATAACACATGTAATGAAAAAAAAGCTGGCATTTGAAATAATTGTTGATGCAGAGCATATGACCACAAACCAAAACAAATAAGTGTACATATAAAATGAAATGTCAAACATTAGTTGTTTTAACTGTTGGCCATAATCATAAAGTAAATTACAGCAAACATATAAAAAAAATGAACAAACACTGGTTGTGTCAAAGATTCAACAAAGTACATGCCTTTAAAAAAAGTCAAACAGCATTTCRGGACTCCATTACCATAGTAAGTTATCAATACTGTGTAGAGTTCACAACCCAATACATTCATAAACCCTAAGTAACACAAAACTAGACATGCACTGTGGCTCTTGCAGAGGTGTGACGGAACTAAGCAGCCATTGGGGTCAAAGGGCAGACTGATTGGATCATTGATAAAAGCTAACACACTCAGTTAAAAAGAGTCTGCACACACACACACACACACACACACACACACACACACACACACAC
>NW_013952633.1:285027-288739 GCF_001266775.1 Austrofundulus limnaeus
CACACACACACACACACACACACACACACACACACATTACACCCATCCTGTTGTTTATTTCTGTTTGACTGAAGCTGATTCTGTGAAGAAACAGTCAGTGCTGTGGATGAAAGCTTGTCAACGCTTTGATGCTTTATTAGGAATAAGCTATTAGTCTTATAACAGTGTGAGTGTACTGGTAGTGAGGTTGTCCCACAGTACAGCCAAGGCAATGCAGGAAAAAAAATGCATCCCATCTCTTAAGCCTTTATCAGTAACACAGAAAGAAAACAAATGAGGAATGAGGAGGATGCTAAAAATAAAATAAAAAAATCAAGCAGTACTGTTGTTTTAAACTTTTTAAAATTAAACCAAAAGAAAAACAAATCATACTGATAATACACACAAACAATTTTCATGCAAAGCAGACTCAATGCCATTAATCTTCTCAATGTCAAGTGGGAATTTATTTTAAGCATTTAGCTTCAATTCTTATAAAACATATTTTTATGTTAGACTATGTAAGATAGCTACTATATGTTTATTTTGCTTTCAAAATCCAATGTCTAAAACCTAAACATCAATTTGGTGGGATTAGTTGTTTTTTTTTTTTTACCAACTTTCATCAAAATACTGCATGACTCATGGAAAGACATTACATAAAGTCTAATCCTTAGCATTATAAAAAAGAAAGTCTTAGACATAAAAAAACTACTGATGTCTGTAAACTGCTTGTTTCTTGGCAGTCATTAAAGCTTTGCAAGTTTAGAATATGTTGCATTGTTTTTATATCGCATATTTCTTTTTTTACTTTAGATTCAGGCATTGCTGATTGACTTTATCAAAGTCAAACAGCAATGCCTCATAAATGAAAGCAACCAATTGCCTCATAAAATTAAGCAACAAATCAGTAAAATAAGAATAATAATAATATTTGTGTTATTACTTATACTAAAGTTCTAAAAGGTTCTACTTAAAAAAATTCTAAAAGAAAATATGAATAAAATCACRCGTTAACTTTCTGCTGCTTTTGTTTAAACATAATTTTCTAATAAAAACAAATGTAAAAGCCGTGGATATGCATATTTTCAAGACTACATTGTCATTGTACTGTATTCCTTGTTTGACTTGCAAATGATTTTCTTCTTTAAAAAAGATTTTACTGCAACAGGAGACATGTTTATTAAGATTTTTATTGTGATTCATGGCAGAGAAAAAAAAAACACCTTATTTTTAGTCACCTCATAGCTTTAACAAGTTACCATTTCTGTTTAAATAAAATAGTATAATAACATGCAAATCCATTTAAGTGTATCATAAATAAATATAATTGGGCATTTTGTAAACAGTATTTTGATGATGATAGAATTAATTTACTCTATTTTTAAATGAAAACCACTGCCAATGGTTGTCATCTCATTAATTAATTGGCAGACAGCTTGAAAATCTTTTAGTTTCAATTGCAAATAGGCTACTTAATTATGTAAAATAAAATAAATAAAAATAACGTAAAAAGTGTTAGTTCATAAATCACTAAACCAATGCTGGAAATGGAAATAAACTAAAAAATAACAATCTGGATTATTGCCAGGCTCTTAAGTAAGAGGTGGCAGCAGATATTGTAATTATTTTTCTTATCTGCTGTGGCTGATTTTTTTTTCATGTTGTTTACTTTTGCATTATGCAGACTTAATTAGACTATGATGGAGAAGGTAGTGAAGGGTACTGCTCAGTGGATAAAGTTGTTCATTTGTCACCAACTTCTCATGAGCATCAAACCTCAAGCTGCTCCCTGCAGGTGAGCACTTTACCTGGCAGCTCTTGTGCCATTAGTGTCGAAAATTGGGACTGACTGATCAAGACCTTGGAATAATTTTCTTAACAAAGTTCATATTCGTGATGAATCTTTCAATCAAAGTTTAGTTGTTGCTTAAAAAAAATAAATGAATGAACTTTCTAATTAGCAAAAATCATTGTGTTCCATTTATTTTTATTTTAGACAGGAAATAAATTAAAATACTAGAAACATATGTTATTTTTCGTCAAATGTTTACTTGTTGCACATTTTGAAAATGTAATAAAACTGTTTTGACACCACACGTGTTTATTTATTTATGACTGGCAGTATTTCTCTGAAGGCTAAATATATAGATTAACCCTTCCTCAGTTGTGGAGACTCATTTTTTGACACTTCTTATTAATAGTTTGAAACAGGTAAGTCTGGATTTTCTTATTTTTTTCTACACAGAATCTGAGTATTCACATTCTAAAATGAAGCCACTGGGTTCAGTTCTTGTCAGATTAAAATGTGCATTGTATGCCTAACTGGGGATTATGTTTACTTATATCTAAAAAACAAAATATACCACAAAGTTAAAATCAGAAGCATGTGCACACATAAAGAAAATACATACTGTGCAAAGGTAACATTATGTAGCTTTTCTACTTTTGGCTTTGCAGTTTTTTAGGCAAATAGATTCCCCATCAACTCAGGTAACACATAATATACATGTATAAAAAGCCCTAACATGTAGCTTTTTTGTAACATTAGGGAATAAGGACCTACAGTAAATTAATATCTAAATAAATCTTAAAAAATAGCAGTAGTTATTTTTTTTTCCTTTTGTTTTTTAATCAGTCCAGATCCAGAGACTCCAGATGACTTTGAGCTTCTTGGTCAAGTTGGTAACTGGGTGCATCTGTTGTCAAAACACAAACAATCTGAGAGACAACTTGAAAAGGGAAAACAATGCACCGAGGCTCCATAAAAGAGTGTGTGGCAAGCGTCTGTCATCTATTTTAATGTTTAAATATACAGCATGTGTCTTTGTATGTACTGGTAGGAGGGCAGCTTAGCTGTGTTTGAGTGTTTTCCTGGAAGACTTTTAGACAGCATCCCTGCAAGACAAGAAAAATAAATAAAAAAAGGTAGAATAAGTTAAGAAAACTGGATTTTTAGCATCTATACAGAGGTTAAATAAATTTCATATTTCATCATATTCAAGCATATTGGTTTAAGCATAACAACTCCCACACAAGCACACCTACTCAATTTCATATCCTTCCACATCTGCCTGCACATGGGAGCAAATGCAGATTGGTATGATGTAACAGCTTCCTCCGGTTTGCTCTTGCTGTGAATGCTTGCATACATTCGGGACTGAATTTGAAATCTAATTTTATTCAGACACTAGCTGTCAATGTTGTCCACAAAATTTATTTGTGAAACTCATGTGGGAACCCCAGCCAGGTAGTTCACACCTCCACCTCCTCAGTGTGGTGTGTTAAAGCAGGAGACACTTTTGACAGCACTGAGATCCATTTTAAACTGGAGAGCTTACTTGACCAGTGGCAAAAACTGACAGCTGCCGGCATGGTTTCTATCAGCAAAGAGGTGAAACTGATTTGTTTTTTTGAAACTAGGTTATTTATTGGGCTACATTTTTGTAATCTAATTTGAGTGTGAATGCACATTTATTAACAACATAGTAGAAATAAACCTTTAACTGAATATCCATTGGATCATTAGTAATAGGCTGGAGTGGATTCTGTCAAAGCACTACAATATTGGCACATAATCTGTTGCACTGGAACAAAATATATTGCTGGGGTTACATAAATAATTTAAAACTGTTTTGTTCCAGATATTTATGTAGTCGTGTGTATGTTTATGTGCCGGCAAGTAGAAAATAGACCAGTCAGACAGAATCATAAAGGCAACAAAGTTATATAT
>NW_013952633.1:289629-296129 GCF_001266775.1 Austrofundulus limnaeus
TTTTTTTTTGTAATTCTCTGGAAGCCATTGATTCTTTGCCATTTATTTGTAAATAATAAATCAGATAACATGTATTGAAGCAGTAATTCTCAACCCTGGTCCACAAGGACTCCTTTCCTGCATGTTTAGATGTTTCCCTGATTTGACACACCTGATTTGAATGAATGAGTGATTAACAATCTTCTCAAGACCTGCTGAATAGCAGGGAAACAAGTAAAACATGCTGGATGGGGTCCTTGAGGACCAGGGATGGGAGCATTGGTCTAGACCAGGGGTGTCAAACTCCAGTCCTCGAGGGCCGCTATCCTGCATGTTTTAGAGGTTTTCCAGCTCCAACACACCTGATTCAGTGATTGAATTAACTSTTCAAATTGGGCAGAAGCCTGTTAATTACCCAGCGATCAAAATCTGGTGTGTTGGAGCAAGAAAACCTCTAAAACATGCAGGATAGCGGCCCTCGAGGACAAGAGTTTGACACCCCTGGTCTAGACCAATCAAAATGAGTCAGTGTGGTAGGGGTGGGAAATACTAAAAATGTTGCTATCAATCCGATACCAAGTAAACACAAGGACAGTATCACAGATACTGATAAAGATACCAATATTGACATGTTCTAATTAAGATATCACGTTCATTGAACAATTTTGTGACTTTCCCCTGTTTTATCATAATTAAGTAACTAATGTCAAAGATTTTGAGCAGATAAAAATGTTTTCTAATAAAGGGGGAGTATTATGAAAAATCAACTTTTTTCTGCTTTATATCATGTCATTCCCTCATCAAATACTAAGCCAGAGTGTACCAGTGTAATCCAGAGCTTCCTAAACTCTTGCTGGTACAAAGCTCTGCCTATGTAGACAATGTTTGGAGCTCAGTCTGCAGCCAGGTCCCACCCCACAGAGCACTCCTCCCTTGAAGCGTTATTGTGAAGACGTGCTGAAGTGGATGCGTCAGAAATGGTAGAAACGGTAATAGGATCCTAAAGAGACAGAGGCCAATTTTGAGATGCTAGGCTATGATGCAAAGTGAAATTTATTTTTGATATAAACAGCATTTTCACAACAACTAAAGGTAACATAGTTACTTGATTTTCATTATGTGCCTGGAAAATACATAATCCCCACAAAATAATAATAAAATTAACATTGTCAGTGCGATACCGATGCCCGTCTTCGTATCAATACTATTGAGACTTAGATGAATGCAGCCACTCCTAGCGTATAGTCATGGTTCAGAAAAAGGGGTTGGGGGTTGTGGAGTGGCACAGAGACAGCCAGAAAGTGTCTACGAGGAACACAAAGCATGTTTAAATGAGTCATTTGGTGCATGGGGCATCAGACAGGACACATACTGTAGATGACTAAGTAAGCACTGAGAGATATGTAAGGAATACATTCACATAAGCATTGACAAACTAGATAACAGTAGTTGTAGCAATTCCCACATGGCCCAGAAGAAAAAAACATGATAGATAGAGGATTGTTTTATCTATTGGTCTTCTTTGACCTCTGTCTGAGGGGCCTGTAATTGAATGATGATTACACCAAAGTTATAGCAATGGCCCCACAGTCAAAAAAGGAAAACAATATTTAGTGATTTTGATTTATGAGCAACAATGGAGAAGTAGGTTTTTTTTCACCCTAGCACTCATATGTCCAATAAAGAGGAGTAAGGCTCATCGTTGGCTGTTACCACACATACTCCAGTCAGCCCGCCAGCCAGCGAGCAAACAGTCCGCCAACCAGCTGCGGCCCCTCATGGAAGGAAGTGTTTTCAGCCAATTTGTTTCCTTCATGTCTTGCCCTGAATGGTGCTATTTATTAGAATGGCCTGAAGTTGCTAGGCATTGCTGCCATAGCACATTTATACACTCATATAACTGAATATTCTCCCAGAAGTACACACAGAAACCCACCTGCACATACATTCATACAGAAATCCTATTATTTTGGTTCAGTTCATCTGGTACACTATTGTGAAGTAAAAATAGAAAGCAGAAGTGGAATCTGTTTCATTCAGTGCTATTTGCTTTTATTTAGGGATAGTGGAGCTGTATAATTATCTCTTTGGAATGAAAAGAACCACCAGCTTTCACTTAATGGATGCAATATTTGGATTAAGCTGGCTCCAACTTAGAATCAAGAGGTCACTACTGTGGGCGGTGTTACATAGAAATAGCAAATAACTGTAGCGTTAACTGTGGAAGTGTAACCTATCGTGCTGTGGATTGTGTAAAAACTGTGATCCAGAACTCATTGCAGGAATGGCTTGGTTTTCATCCAATGTGTTGTTTATCATGCTTCCTTTCACACTTCCTAACAGGAACCAAAATTTACTTTACAATTTTTATATACTGTATGTGCATGATAAGCTCTAAAATCAGGTTGGAATATAGCAGCTTCTATATTAACAGTTGTTTTTTTTTTACTTTTAAATTCACTGTAGCTACATTATCATGTATATGACAAGAACATTGTTGACTAGGGTTAACGTTGTTTGTGTTATATCTCTTATTTCCTAAAATCGATTTATAGTTTGCTAACAAGTTCAGTATAAAAAGGCTTTGAATACATAAAGCAAACTTGCAAAAAAAGTAGAATTTCCTTTAAATCTGAAATGTCCCCAGTAGTTGTCTAGGTGCGATTACAATTAAAAGTTGCCCAAGCTTTAGAGAAATCTATCTGGTTGACAGAATCTGGCCTTTTTTGCATCTTCTTTTATTTCTTTTTTTCTTTATTTTTTATTATCATTTAACTAAGAATCAATATTCAAAGCAGGTGCATGCGTTATGCTGCTAGAATGAGGACTGGGGCTTTCTAACATCTGTCATGTAGGATTTCTATAATGCCTCAATATAGCTGAAATGAGGTCATCAAAGACGTGGGTCATGACTAAAATCTGTTGGATATTAGCTAATCAAAACCATGGAACTTTAAAGACAAGTGGTTTTTAGATTGTTTTGTCACCAAAGTGACCCGATTTTGTTCTCACCATGAGAAACAGAGTGTGACCGTGGACCCATATTTGCATCGGTCCAACACTTATAAAACATTCTGAACCCTAACAGGTCATAAACCACACTAGAACTGCTCCTTTGCATGTCACAAGCATTGGTGGTATTTACTGTATGTCCAGCAGGCACTTACTGTTTTTACATGGACATTAGTCATTGCAATAAATGGCCAATCAGAAAAAAAATGTATCATGTAAAGGCCCCAATTGGAATATTCTGATCTGAATCAGCTTAATCAGAATGAATTTGTAATCTGAATGAGAGGGGTGTTTTATGCCCATTGATAATCTGGATTCCATGCATGTAAACATTTAATCTGATCATGTTATTCTGGTTGTGGAAAACTGACCCGACTGCACGTGTGCCCCATGTCAACCTGATGTTTTTCCACCTGGCTAGATGCTAATATGTTGAAACTGGTCAGTTAGTAATGCAACTTTCCTATTAGAAACTTTAAAAGAGCTCAAAATTACTGAACGCCTTAATGATCAAAACTGTAGAAACACAGAGCAACCTCTCCACCATTATTAAAACCTGGTGCAGGTCTATTCTAGACACTCAGAAAACAGAATATTTGACTCTAATCAAGGTTTCTATTCTATTCTATTCTATTCTATTCTATTCTATTCTATTCTATTCTATTCTATTCTATTCTATTCTATTCTGGTGTATGTAAATACTTGTCATTGTTAGATTAATTAACTCTGTGCCCATATTAACTACATATTCAGATTATTTAATTAGAATGCATTTCAATCTGATCAAATAATTGTGCACATGTAAACATAGTTACTGTGAGAGGCAAGTGGTCTGGTTGTTCCTAAAAGTAACTTAATAATTGTTTTCCTACAAATGGATGTAAGAATAGGAATACATAACTAGAGATAGATGGTTTCAATTATATTTTAATGTTGCAGTAATGATGTGTAATCAAAACAACAGATGAGTTGTTTGCACAAGAGAGAAGATAAAACAAAAGAAGTAAATGTCCAAGTTGACAAAGAATTGTCAAAGATGCAGGATAGAAACAAAACAAAACAAAGGGCAGAGAAAAGAAAGTTTTTTTTTTATATTTTGTATTATTTTTATTTGTTATTTGTTTATTTTTTTGTTTGTTTTTGTTTTTGTTTCTTTCTGACTAGTATGAAGAATGTCCTTTCACTGGTACATAACACAGATTAGCTTGGAGCACTGCGGACATCAGGAATGAAAAATTGTGTTTTTTTTCCCTGACACATGGCTGCAGGAACAAACTCCACACTCCACCTCTTACATCAGCTTTCAGACCGTACAGGCAGACAGAGCGGCTCGAATAAAGGCAGAAGGACAGYACCTCTTGTTAACAACCAAATGCTTAATACCTGACAAGTTTTGGGAAAGGCATAAAACTGCAAACCTAGAGTCCTTACTGGATTATTGGCATGAAGGTTTTGGTCCCTGCTGTCCACCATYAAGATTCACCAGTTGTCATCTGCCATCCCTGAGTGTGCAGTCATCAGCTCAGCTGTTTTCAGTCTGCAGCTCCAACTCATTTCAAGAATGCCACACTAATTTATTATCTCTGCTAAGCTTAAACATTTTTGTCTTCTGTTTTTATATACATTTGATCATTTATTATTTCTTTATGTATTTAGTCAGTCATTTCATCTCAGTAATTAAAATGGAAAGATTTAATTTACGTTCAGTGATATTATACAGTATTTCTGTTAATTACATTTAGAATTGTTATATTGTTCTGCTTGGTTTGGAAGCTACTGCAGCCTGGAACTATTATGCTACATATTTCCCATTTAAATTTGGAAATTTTATTTTCGTGTCATGTTTTACTAGGTGTGTGTGTGTGTGTGTGTGTGTGTGTGTGTGTGTGTGTGTGTGTGTGTGTGTGTGTGTGTGTGTGTGTGTGTGTGTGTGTGTGTGTGTGTGCTTTTTTTTAGGTTTTTCTTATATTTTTTTCTTCTTCAATTCCTCCCTACAACACATTGAAGCTGCACTTGCTTTTTAACCAGATGATGTTTTATTTTTATTTTTTTGTTAATAAATTGAATTTGCTCTCATATATAACGCTGTCACTACCGGTCTCGCACAAGCAGTCTGTCAGATCTCCTCTCAAGCTTACAGTCCCTATCAATTAAAAGAAACAGTTAAGTGAGTGTCACTAAGAGGTTTAGTAACACAGAGCCATCCTGATGCATGTCAACACTGTCATGTCTTCTGACTTGTCTCAGCTCTTGCCTGCAGGGATTTTCCCTTTTTTAAAGGAGGAGCAAAGCAGGAAATGAAAGGAGCTAAATCCACACGGTTGAAATGCCCTAAAGTCACAAGTGGTGATGCACAACCAGGAATACACATCTGTTCATTGGTTGGGCCAAGTCCAACACACACACACACACACATGCAATTCATACAGTTATTCTTTACTTAGAGTATTTCTCCGCTTTCTGGTAAAGTATACAACTGTAGAGATGTTATATGGCTGGTGTGAAAAAAACTACACAAACTATTTTTTTAATAAAAACTCTGAGTCAAGTTTCTATTTCATCTTGCAGCAGATACAGTTTTAAATTTGTGTTAGTTGYGCTCTGTTTTTGTTCATTAGCATTTTAAACAGCAGCATGGGGAAAAATGAAAAGAAATAAAACAAAATGAAAACTTGGGCAATTTTGAAAATGCAACATATGCTTCATATCTCTTTCAAACCAACCTTTTTGCAGTTAATATTGCACATGCCCAGTGGGAATGTTTTGTGATGAATTGCCTACTTCCAGGTTCATTTAAATACACTTAGTCTAACYAGTATTCATATGTTCCAGTTGTGCTCTGCCGTCATTCTGACATCTGGCAACAATGCAAATTAAGGAGAGTTTGAGGATTTTTCTATCATTCATTGCTATCATTACAACATAAAATACCCATAAAACAAATGTGTGGGTATGATTGTATATAAAGGTCAAAATAAAAGCAGTTGTAAAGGTCCACATTACTAGAGTTGAATGCCAACCTTGAAAATCGGAAATAGCTTTAATTGCATTTGTAAATGGATTTTACAGATSCACATTAGTAACTGTAAAAATGTCAATAATCAATCACTGGCAATTGTTCAGGTACCTCTAAAACAAGACAGAAAGAAAGAGGGAACAACACCAAAACACTCTCACCCTCACTTATTTTTGAGTGCAATAACCTCCACAATGTGCTGTGATAGCCATGCCATCTGTTCACCTTGACATCTCCATGGTGTCCTTGGTGAGATAGACAATCCAGTAGACCAGGTTAAAGGCGCCAAATGAAAGGGGAAAGAGGATGCGTGAGTATTTGTCAATGATGCTGGTGCCAGTCAGAACGTTGTTGGCTGGTACTGCTGAGCCTTGCTGCAGGAAAGCCTGGGCATTAACAGGTGGGTTGGGGAACGTTTTGGCAGGGCGCTCAAAAAGTGGGGCAGAGTTCATTCGCTTCTTCAGCACACTACTGGCATCCACCTGCAACAGAC
>NW_013952633.1:298693-300747 GCF_001266775.1 Austrofundulus limnaeus
TGTTTGTGTGGAAGAATGGGCCAAAATCACACCTGAGCAATGCATGCCTCCATACAGGAGGCGTCTTGAAGCTGTCATTGACAACACAGGCGTTTGTACAAAGTATTAGATACATTTCAGTAAGTGTGTTCAATACATTTTCTCTGTGCCATTCCACATTTTTACAAATAACTTCATTTCTGGACATTTATGGTTTGATTTATTTTTATGTATGGGTCACTTGGGTGTTACCAACATCTGGTGAAAATTTCATGTCATTAGCACCTCTAGTAATTTATTTACTGAGAAAAATGTTGATGTGTTCAATACCTATTTTACCTGCTGTATTGTCCAGTCCATATTAACATTATTTTATTCACGCTACAGTCAAAATAATTCTGGCTAATCCAAATTTTAACTAAAGCAGAAATATTCATTTGAAAAGTAATGTAATGAATGACTGTAAACTTGTAAGTTTTTAACTCTAGTTGTCAATACATTTACTTTTTGAGCTTGAAAACAGATGTAAAAATGCTGAGACACTCTATAAACAGAATTTATCATCTACCAGTCTTGTGTATTTATGCATCTTCTTTTTCTTTCCTGTGCAAATGTTGCACATTCAGTGTGTTCCTTGCATCTTATAGCATATCACCTTCTCCCTCACACTGCTGACAATGTGTCAGTGTGAACTATTATATTTGCATTTATATGTTCGTTACATTAGTACACCTTTAGTTGTAAGATTTCCTCTTGTGGTTTTAGTTGACAGTCAAAACAGGTCAAAGTCTTTTAACTCATGACTGTTTCTATTCCTGGTGATATATCTATATTTTTTCTCCCTTCTTCTCTGTCATGAAGAGCCTTCCCTCCTACATACAGTATTTGGTGAAAGCAGTCATTTTCCATGATGCATCCCTCCAACTCCTACTCTCTCTTTCTCTTATTCTTTCACTGTAACTCTATAACACACATACACGTATGCACACACGACAGACACACACACACACAACTAACATTCATCTCTCCATCTTGCTCTGTAAAAACGGACTAGGCTTGCTTTCTAAGCCCCCACTCTGCTTCATTGTGGTGCTTGCCCTCYTTCTTGTGAGCCTGCAGTGATCTGCTGGATATTCCCTTAATCTATGGCTGTTACATAATCTGCAGCAGCATCGTTCACAGAGCCACTGGCTGTCCTCTTGTGTCACTCTCTGTGGTTATCACACAGCTACAGGGACGAACGGAGGACTGGGAGAGAGGGTGAGAGTGTGATGAATGGCGTGTGTGGATTCAGAGTGCATAATTTGCTGCAAACCACACACTGTACATGGATGCACATGTGTTTGTCTTATGTGCTTGAGCATCTGTTGTAGATTAGATTTTGATGTTGGAGGGCAAAGGTGGATGAAGTGGAAACTGTGAYGTACTCAAGCAACAAAAGAGGAATAATCAAGATGTGCGTATGTGCATCTCAGTCTGTGTGTATGTTTTTGGATTAAGAGCACAGCAAAAGTTAAAAAAAGGTAAATTATGTGTGTGGGGTATGTTTGTTTTACAGATAAGAAGAAGGGATGGGATAATGGATGGGTTGTAAGCATCAGTGAGGGCCATGTGAGCGCTATGGTGGTCCTCAAATGGCCAGTGGTTATTACATAGCTTTGATGTTTAACTTCAAGTAAACAGAAAAAAAAATAAAAAAAACATCACATACTTCATCTTATTGCTATGACTGAGCGAGCACCACTAACAAACAATAACTGAGCTCTACGTGCTATTTCTTGCATAGAAACTGCCTTTTAGCACATCCTCTTATAAACACTTAAAAGTACCCTGTGTACAACTGACTAAATGTGAAATAACGAACGCAGAAATACTGTTGGATTCACTCCTTCCACGCCACTAGGTGGCTCTATAAATCATTTTTCTTTTATTGTGAAGGGCTGTGTTAGAAACAGGAAATGAGGTCGGAAAGACAGGAAGTTCTCTTTGCCGCCTGAAATGATCAAGTTGCCTTAAAAATATGAAGAAGTACACCTTTATTCAAAGTTTAACCATTGCCCTACGTGGTAAGAGAG
>NW_013952633.1:301340-303398 GCF_001266775.1 Austrofundulus limnaeus
GAAAGTTTGTTTAAATGTTAAAGATTAAATGTAATTTTATTTGTTTTACAGTTTAACCGGCATCAGCGTCAAGCTGCGCTGTGTATTTTCATCGGGCAATAAACAACAACAGCAACAAACTTCATTCTTATGTTCTTTGTAACAAATACTATTAAAAGAAAATGAGAGTTTTATTCACTGTTGAGTTGTGATAAGTCTTGAATTCTGAGCTCTCCCCTTTTCTGACAGGGAATTTCCATATATAATTGAAATGCATTATGGACGATGTAGTTTATGGTCAGGGCTATTCAGTCAAATTGCTCAGGGGGACACAGTTACTTAAAGCCAACAGATCAGGGGCATGGCAACTATTATTACCTTTCACTTTTTAAATCTGTTTATTTTCTTGAATTGAATCATAAGTTTACATTTTATCATTGATAAATAAAAGTAAATTTTCATACTAAATTAAGTTAAAAATAAAAATAAAAAACAGGGAGTTGGCTAGACACAAGTCATGTGAGCTGTATTTGGCCTGCTGGCTGTGAGTTTAACACATATAATGTAGGTGATACTAAGTAAAGCTGTCTGTCGATGTGCCCAGGGCAGCTGTGGCTGTACTGCCATCAGTGTGTTAATGGATGAATGTCTGAAGTGTAAAGCGCCTTCGGGTCCACGTGGACTTGATAAGGTGCTACATAGGTTYAAGCCTTTTACCATTTTGATTATTACAACATGTTCAGTTTGAGCCGTAAAATATAAAATATACACACCATAAAACGGCAACATTTGTGTATGCTAGACCAGGTAGAATCCAAGAATTTGTGCTGCCAATGCCAAATTCTGACCTTACCATCTGCACTGTGGTTCAGCATAAACTAAAATTATTCAAATGACACGCTAAATGTCTTTAGCTGTCCAACATTTGTGGGCTTGCATCCAAAGCAGCCTCAGATTCCAGATCTTGAGTGACTGAAGTGGAACCTGACGTGTTCTCCTGCTGTTGTTGCCTATCTCACTTGGTGATTTATTGCCTTCTGGGATGTATTTCTGCTCATCACAATATACAGAAGTAGTTACACAACTCCGTGTAACCAGTCTGTAAACTTTAAAAAAGGGGTATATTCAGTTCTAACTGTTTATCATAAATGTTTTGTTGTAAATACTGCAAACCTGTCAGTGGTTTTACTTGTTCTTTTGGAAAATGTAGCTTCCTCTGTGCTTGTGGGACATACTGTACATGTGAGTGAAAACAGACAGATAAATGTATTCTGAACTGTAATCTATAATTTATGATTATTATGACAAGAAGGGGGTTGCATAAAATATTGAACTTAAATTCACTGCAGTGTTTCGGTGGACAGAATGCAGTTACTGACTAGAGATTGATTCTAAAACAGCCCATTTCTAACAACATCAGAACTAGGGCTGGGCAATAAATCAGTAACACTATATATAATAACAATAGACATGTGATCAATATCAATAGAAATTTTGTCCAATAGAATTTTAATAATTTCACTGAACTCCCATCCTGAACCGCACAGCATTCTTGGAGATGTGTGCAGAGGAAATGCTTTAGCCTTTCAAACTCTCACAGCCCAGCTAGGCAAGGTTGGTGACATCAACTAACTCACTCCCTCTTAAAAGATCTTATTTTGCCACTATACCTCATAACTGCTTCAATATAAAGAACAAATATAAATAATATGATAAAGAAAAGAATAAAAGGAGAAAATGTGTTCAATAGTTTGAGAGGAAATTGTTGATAAAAGAGGAAGAGTCATGTAACCAGTTTGGTAGAAATAATTAGCCTTTTTTTYTCTCCTGGTCCTCCTAGGTCAAACAAAAGACTAACCATACTGCATAGTAGTAGCAAATGACCCACACACATATCCAAAGCTTCAATGCACCACAAGTCAGAGCTGACCAGAACAGATTTATTGATTAGGTTTAGCCCTTCATCACAGTAAAAAAAAAGTAAAAAAAAAAAAAAAGAAAAGAAAAGAATATGAGGCTACTATGTTGAATAGTTTTTGACTTAAAAGGCAGTTTTGTTAGTCCAGACACCCCCTATTC
>NW_013952633.1:303853-304848 GCF_001266775.1 Austrofundulus limnaeus
AATAAATAAATAAATAAATAAATAAATAAATAATACAAAAACTATACAATCCAACTTCTATGTGACACGATATTAAACACATATATTGTGATAAATTTTCAGCCATATTGCAAAATCCTAATTAAAACAACAAAAAATGATTTGTCAATCACTGTAAACTGTAAACTTACTAAACTGGTCCAATACAGTAACTGTTTCATTTGTCCTGCTGTAATTCAGTCAGATAAAGAGCTCAGGACTCAAAAAAAAAGCTCGAGCTTTCCAGCCACATGAAGAATAACTGCTATAATGCTGTCTACTGAAGTGAACAAGAATTATTCTGTGCACTGCATTGCTTTCACATGATTTGAAATTTACATAATTACACAAATATGCAGCTGCACATTTAGTCCTTCTTAAGTGCTCAGACATTGACATAAAACAGCATAAATGTCTGAACAGTCTAGATGTAGGCTCTTCTACTCTAGACATGCTGTTGTAACAATTGCAGAATGTTGAAACAAGACTCAAAATAAAAACAGAATGCAGACAGTTTCAAAATATCAAATGCATTCTCCTCAGTCCCAGGTGGATGTACTGTAGCCCAACTGAAAGAGTTTACAATTTACCACTCAAAACTGACAGCAGACTTTTGCAGACACATACCTCCCATCCATCAAAACATTGATAAAGCTTTCAAAAAAAAAAAAACACACAGAAAAGTGAGAAAGTCACAGGGAAAAAAATAAATTAAGTATTATTATTAGTCTTTGAGGAAGAGAGACAGAGTCTCTCAAAGCCTGAATCAAGCCAAATTTCAATGAAACTAAGACAAAAAATTAGTGGTCTAAAAAAGGTTGCTGTGAGATATCATTACAGGCTTATGTGGGTTGTTTCTTTAACCACAGTTGATGTCCTAAAACCATAGCAGCTGCTGTAAAAGCTGCTTCAGRTTTTATCACCAGGCCTGAAGAAATTATTTTCAAAATGAAAAAAATAAATAAACAAAATAAAGT
>NW_013952633.1:305427-306400 GCF_001266775.1 Austrofundulus limnaeus
AAGAATCTTACGAAGTAAAATTTTCTTACTCCATTGGCAGAAATTTTTGACAATTTGAATTAAATTTTCAGGCTAACAAGACAAATAATCTTACACTTTCTGAAAACAAGATTATTATTCTTACACAATCAGTTCTTGTTTAGTAAATCAGTCTCAAAACAAGATCAAAAAGACTTTTTGGATGAATATAAGATTTTAAAACTTGGTTAGTTGGACATTGTTTGCAGTGTACAATTTGTACAGTATTTTAACAAACTTTAGGTGTGAGTAAAACCTGGATTTGTGRCTGCATAATTCTTTAAAAGACAAAGTGGTGCAGTGGCAGCAGAGGGGTATATCTACTATCTTGATGCTAGCATTTTTTTCACGTAGTACAGCAGACAGAGCATGAAGCATATACAAGTAAAAAAATAAAAACTGTTCCAGACTTACTGATGGAACCTCTCCCTCGTTTCCTGTTGGTGCAGCTGGAGTTGCAGCTGCAGCRGCTGCTTCTTGTGCAGCTGCCTTCRTGGCTGCAGCTTTCCGCAGCTCACGGTTGGCTTGAAGGGTGGAGAAGTAATTGACGGCCGCAAACTCAATGAGGGCGGAGAAGACAAAGGCAAAGCAAACGGCAATGAACCAATCCATTGCCGTAGCGTAGGAGACTTTTGGGAGGGAGTGGCGAGCACTGATGCTGAGCGTTGTCATGGTCAAGACAGTTGTGATACCTGAGAACAATGTAGAAAATAAAGTAAAAAAAAAATCTAAGTTTTAATTTTAATACAATGTGTAGTTCAGTGATTCCCAGGGGTACCAGAGAGCACATAACTTTGTCTGCTAAGAGGCTTTTTTTATTTTACTTTTTGTGTAATTCTCGCATGTTCTTTTTAGTAGTAATTTCTGTTGTACAACTACCATATTTTCCCATTTCCAAATAAAAGCATGTCAATTTTCACTTAATTATTTTACCATTTTAATAAAATATTAAGGT
>NW_013952633.1:307288-322768 GCF_001266775.1 Austrofundulus limnaeus
GTATAAGGACAGGACAGAAATGAAATGCTTGGGGCATTTATGTGCTTTTAGTGGGGGGGGGGGGGTACAAATTAGGCCACACTCAATTAAGTCTGTAAAACCTGTGCTCAAGGGACTCTCAGCTCTTGGAGAGGTTGTTGACAAGTCAGCGCACATCGCACTATAACTTAATGCACTGTCAGTTCTCTTTTATTCTCTTCTGTCTTGCATGTACCATCCAAAATACTATTGGAAATAGCTGAGATAATGGGTTTTTGGCCACTTCACATGACAAAATCAGCCCTATTGCATGCAAGCAGAAAGCCCAGTACTAGGAAGAAAACTCTCTTTGCACGTCTGAACTAGGTGTTGCTTGAGTATCTGATTGACCAACTATGGCACTTATAAATTAGGCATAATTTGTTGTGAACAATACTTTGTGATATTGCCATTGTACACATAGATACTGTGATGAAAGATCTTTTATATGCACTGTACAGCTATTAAATATAGAATAAATTTAGAACMTTTGCTTGCCTTCCTCTTAAAATACCGATCCTGGTTTAATTTGGAAAAAAAAAATCCAAAGATTACACAAATTACTGAGAGCTAAAAACACCAGAATGGCTGAAGCTGATGAGTTGCCACAGATGTGCCTTCTATATGAGGCCTAAACTTCTATGCTAATGCTAATGACTGGGATCTATTTTCTCCAGAAGAGTGCAAGCATCATGGAGTTCTGGCTCACTTCTGAGGAAAAGAACAGAACCATGAGCTACAAGACCCAAGCAGTATCACTCTACTCAGCTGTAGCTTGTTGAATTTTAACAAAAGCCAAATGGTGTTTTGAAACAAAGGGGTCGCCTATGTACTTTCACACATTTGCTTTTCTTCTTTGCCTCGTCTTTTTTTCTGTTTTGTTTTGTTTGTGTTATCCCTCTTGTTGTATGCCTGTCTTTGTTTAATGCGTCTCACCCTCTCTGCTCCAAGGCTTAGAGATTGGTGGCAACTGTAGCATAATGTAATGCAAGAAATCGAAACCTGCGAGTGCTCGGAGTAGGGCCAAGTAAACACCCTCTTCCACTTAGAGCTATCATAACCAAATTTGAGGAAAAAAAATGAATTTATATCCAATTAATTCAGTGAAGGAGGAATTAAGATAAAAAAAACTGCATTGCATGTCTGTTTTGTTTTGGACAGAAGGATTTTATAAAGGGTTTTATGTGCAAATTAAACACAAGTGTGAAGAAGYGAGAGATGTGCCTGCATAAATGTTGGAGTTAAACTTAATTTTGATTCAAGAGTAAATTAACACACAATATGACACAAAGGACAATAAAACAAACACAATAACCAAAATTCTAGTTAGTTAGGTGCCATTTCCCACATTATCATCATTCTGCCAGTCTGTGTACTCAGTTGTACACACAATCTCCTCTAAAACTCTTCTTTTTTCAATGTTTACAAAGATTGTTTTTGTTATAATGATGTTGGTTCAGCTGTTATAAGTCTTTCATGCACACACTGAACAGGAGTTACATGCTGTGATAGCTTTCAATCTTCATTAAGCACATTAGGAATCTCAGCACATAGGTTTTTTGCCAGCTAGTTATAAAAGGCTAATGAAGCTAACACATAGCCAGGTGTGAAWGAATGTTCTCAACATTGTAGATTATTTCTGTAGGCATCAGTATTAAAGGGAACAGATCGTGTTAAATACACTTCTTTAACAGTGAAATGCATTTTGTTGTGTACTTGAAGTCTTGAGTGCAGAAATGTAAATTTAGTCTCACGTTGCTGCATAGATATCTTTATTTTCTGTTTAGTCATAGTTTCCAAGCCATTCTGTTTTCTATTTTCAATGATGTTTTCTGAACTGTTACATCCCAATATTTGCAACAAATTACCAACTAAGATCTGGACTTATCCACTACAATTTGGTCATCTTCCTTCTCTGGTTCTGGGTCAGACTCTGGCTCCAACATGTTAAGACTGAATTGACAAATTGTCCCTTGTTGACATATTTTAATTCATTTGTAAATACAATTATCTGCCCTATAGTCTGCTATAGTCATAAAGCCCTCTATCAAACTAAAAGGGACTTAGACAGCCTCAAAATGACTTGATCTGAGACACAACTCAGAAAAGGGGTAAAAAGGGGTTTGTGGGGTTACAATAAAGAGTTCACACCAAAGAACTGTAGTTTGACTTTTTATTTTTATAGACTCCATCTGAAGGAATTGAATGATTTAAAGCATATGTCTCCTTTAAATRTGACATAAAATCATCAATAAACCTTTAGAGTAGTAACATTGCTTGACTTTTTCTTTGATTTGTTTGTGATTAGGCCTTTTTTTAGTTAGATTACTCAAGTTTACAAAAGTTGAGTTTTATAATCGATTCAATTTAGAGATTTAATCAAAATATGAGAAGCACTAGAACAATTTAAAACAATGTTTACCAAATGAACATGATTTCATTTAGCCAGTAATAAATTCAAAGTTACAAAAGTTGTGCAACTTACAAACAAAAATAAAAGTATGGTAACTTGAACGAGATCAACACATCTATAGAGGCTCTTTGGTTATTTGCAATGCCATCTGTTGGTATTTTTTTCCCCCAAAAATAAATAAACTGGTCTTGAATTTACCAAATATTTTTCCTCCAAGTAGATATTATGTGTTCTGTATTTTCCAATGTGTGCCTAACACATGTCCTGGCTTGCTTTGAAATTAAAAGTGAAAGTCAGATTATGAATTATTCAGGGTATCATATAAGTAAAATGGATTTTAAAAACAGCTTACCAAACACAGTCCGAGCTGGAACTGATTCCTTGTTAATCCAGAAAGACACTTGTGCCAGGATGACTGTCATTATGCAGGGAATGTAGGTCTGAATCAAGAAGAAACCCATTTTCCTTTGAAGGTGAAAGTGAACTGTCATGATGACGTATTCACCTGCAAGTTTAAACACCAAAATATTTGGTAAATATATAAACAAAATAAATAAACAAATAAATAAATAAATAAATAAATAAATAAATGTTTTATGCATTCATTATCCATATTTCCAATTAAAAAAATACTATACACATGTAAATTGCTGATGCTGATGGTGAATATGTTTGTTAGATTTGAAATTSTGCACTTAAATCAGAATTATGTTTCAAAGTTTTACTTTAATGCGAAATTTTTTAAACAACTTTTTATGTCTTCTCGCACAGTGAACTGAAAGCAATCAGATCTCAGCAGTGCACACACTGAATTTAACACACTTCTGAACTTCTTTCTAAGAACCTTCACCTCACCTGTATTGGACTTGAGCCTCTCACTCGAAACCGTCTGTCCAATGAGATCATACTGCAACAAACTTGAGGATTCCTGTGGCACTTCAACAGAGGACAGTGGTCCTTTCTTCCATGTGTAAACAATCTCACTGATGGGGTATGCATCTAAATAAGATGTTTGACAGCCTTGTTAAAATCTAGTTTTTCGGAATACTTCAAAAATACAAATCAATAAACAATAAATACATATCAGTGAAGTTTACATAATGGTTTAAGAAATGTGTTTTTAAACTATTTTTCATTACTGTCTTGGGATTGATGTAAAAACCCAAACAAACAAACACTCACATAAATAACCCAACACAGTAACTGATGAGCCTATTTATTTTGAGTTCCCAAATTCACAGTATGTGATGTTTCATACTGAAATCTTCGAAGACATCTTGTCAGATGGTCAGTTACTCTATGACAGTGTGATCATTTGAGAGTGACACCATCTGTCAAGCCAACAAGCCTTAACAAAAACAACCACTCACAACTTCCAAACTTGAGTGGGCAGGCATGGCCATCCATCGGGAAGTTCATCAGGCGCATGGGGCACTCTGCATTTATAGTTAATCTGTCAGAATGAAGAAGAGTTGAAAAATGTTTCATTTATACTTGATGTGAGCTGCTTTAAACAAAAAAAAATATTCAGCATGGTGCAAATGTAAGTATAGAATGCAACATGTTTATTTGAGATTAAACTTTTAATAAATACAGTGATGGAGAATTGTTCATAAATAAATGAATAAATAAGAACACTTAACAGTTTTTTGTGCATAAAAAAGCAATAGCCACTCACAAAAGGTGAATGTTTTAATTTTAAATTTCTAGAAACTTATAGCAAAATTCAATCGTTGTGAAGTTTTCAAATCTTGGTGTATTTTATGCCTAATATTAATAATAAATTGATGCCTAATTGAATATTTTTCAGAACTTAATCAGTAAACTTATCAGTTTTTTTGTTGCATTTATCTGAAAATGAAACATAAGTAAAGGAGACATATCCACCTTTTTTCACATTTAAATCATTAACATAATCATTATCTACATAAAGTAGAACTGCAATGATTTGTTCTGAATTCTTCCTTATTGTAACTCCACAAGCCCCTCTTTCACCCCTTTTCTGAAGAGTGCCTCAGATCTACTCGTTTTGAGGCTGTCTCTTTAAATCCAAACAAGGCGCTTCACCCCGCCCCCCTCCAGCTTCCAAAAGACTCCATTCTATTTTGATAGAGGGGTGTATGACTATGGAGCAGCACAGAAACATTTTGTTCGCAAATTAATTAAAACATGTCAACAACGGAAGACTTGTCCATCCAGCCTTACATGTTGGAGCCAGAGGAGAATGARGACCACCAAATTGTAGTGGGTAAGTCCAGACCTTATTTAGAAGTTCTGTTGCAAACACTGTGATGTAAGAGTTCAGAAAATGTCATTGGAAATAGAAAAAAAACACGGTTGAAAAATATGACTAAAACAGATTATAAAGATACATAGCACCAGGAGAGACTAAATTCATCTTCTCTGCACTCCTAGAGACTCCAAGTACAACAAATTGCATTTAAAGGCTAAAAAGGTGGATTTTGCATGATATGCCCCCTTTAAATCAAAAGAGAAGAAATACATTCTCACTCTGTACCCTGGTTATTTAAAAACTTTTTCCACATTCACGCAACCCCTCAGTTCCACTGTTACCCCCTCCCYTCCCCCGTATTTCTTTTTTTTTTCTTTAATATAAAAATAATCAATAACACATACCTACTGTTTTTATTTATGTTTACAGCTGCTGAAGAAATTCCAAAATATACTGTATTCTAATAAAATATCCATAGGCATTGTGCTCATTTAACTGTAGACACATAACATTTTGATGAAAGTAAACATAAACCTGTTGCACAGCTTCCCTTGTTAATGTAGCAGCAACCTTAATTACTCAGGTTTATAAAAAATACAAAAAGGAACACAGCATACGCTGCTGCAAAGTAGGTCAGAACTTTGTGGAGATTTTTTAGACACAAAGATGAAGGGGATCTCAAATGTTTTAAGAATTCAACAAAGACTAGTGTTTCCTTAATAMAGTTTATGTGCAAGATACATATGGCAACTGTGAGGGGGGTCCTACATTAATATTAAATAGCTAGATTTAGTTTTAAAAGAAATGATTATTATGAATAACTTATTATGTTGAAAATGTGAGAATGATTAGCAGGACTGCAGTTTTCATCACCAATGGTCTTCAGATCCATTTTTGTATGTTTGTTATAACTCTAACCAACAAGATTATATAAGAAATCTATAGACCCAATTACGGTGTGGTTTTGATTTTCTTGAATGGATTTTAAAAGCAAAAAACAATCCACACATTTTTTAACATCACTGTTTTCTTTTTGTCTTGTTTTTAGTGCTTCATTTGCTTTTGGAACAAGGCTGGAGTCATGTTTCTTTGAATAGCTTTCAAGGCTTGTTTTCAGTATCAGATGGCACATATTTTTTTTTGGACCAGTGCTCTTCATTTCTGTTGATGCTTGTACATATTATTGGATGCCTGGTTGCTCGACTTGCATTTCAGGTCTGTGTTCTATTTGGCTCACGGTTACCTCATGGTGTAGAGGATAGTTCCGTTCTGCATGATGCGGAACAGCTTGTTGGGGGTGGTCATGTTGTGAGATATCGACCTCTTGCCATTTCGGAAAAAGGTGTCGGGCGTCCAGATTTTGCTGACCATCAGGTTGTTCAGCCGCAGGATCTCAATCGGACCCTCAAATTTTAGCCGTTCGTCAATCCATGTCTGACGAAAGAACACATCCATGGTGTATTCCTGGGTAGGGGTCAGAGTATGTGTTAATAAGGTATTTTTCACTAGTAGTATCACCAAGCCTACAGCTGCTGCCGCTCTTGTGTCTACTATTTTTTGCCATTATTATCTGGAACCCCAGAGAGAACGACAGATGGGTTTGTGAGGTTTGGTTTTGATGAAACCAGCTTGATATAGAACTGGCAGTCTAAGTTGTTTTCTCACACTGATTTATTTTTTTTCTCTCTCTCTCTCTTTCTTTCTCTTGTTCTTTCCTGGCTGTTTTACAGTTAATTCTAGTGCAAGTAAAACTGACAAGTTAGGTTATTTAGGTTATTTATAAATAAYGCTAACACATGCCACACTAGAAGTTTGACAAAAAACACTGCAAAATAACAGAGTTAGCTTTATCTTAAAGTCAAAACAAAGTTCACAATAGGTTGATTTYGATGACCCTGGTCTCCTTAAGAGCTGCTTGCATTCTTCAAAACACAACAGCTGCCAGCATATTATAGATTTTAGAGTCTGTCAAATATTTTAAGCCCACAGAACAGAGCACAAAAGTCATGCATCAGTCAACCTATCCCATGGCAGGAATAGTCAGCCTATCCCATCCCACCATCATCCACATCGCTCGCTCCCTCTGTGGTGGAGGGATTGTCAAACAGATTAAAATCCTAAGCTGTACTAATGACATCCTGCCTAAATGCTGGAATAATGAAAGCTAGGAAAAACTATATGTCTTACTGTAAAAAAAAGAAAACTGTACATTTTGTGAACACAATGGATCCATAGCAAGTCATGAAGCAGTTAAAATATATTTAGGCAGTCAACATGGTGTACGTACCATCTCAACATCTGAAACGGGCCCAAAGCTGGTGACAAAGATATCAGTTTTGACCTCTGTGACAGGACCTATACAGCAAAAGTGGTCACTTTTTATTATATGAAAAGAAAACTTTGTGTCAGAAATTGAAAGTGATTCAAAATATTAAACATAATAAAGTTCTTGTAAAGCCCAACCCAGCAAACTAATCTATATGTTTTTGTTTTTCATTAATAAACCATGACATATGATTTATAGATACACTGAGTAAAGATGTAAATAAAACACACTATTATACTAAGGAGACAATATTATAGGGCACACACAACTGCCAGGGTAAAACTTTATCTTTTGAAAGAAGGGATGAAAACAGTAAACAGGGGGGCAGTTCCAAATAAATTACAAACACCAGCCGATCATTAGCATACCTCCAAATCCAGGTCGCAGCCTGTTGTCATAGCCATCAAGTAATCTATCCAATATGCGCGTGATGTTATCCAAATAGATGCTGGTCTCACTGTGCTGATTCCCCCAAACACTGTCCACACTGTAACCACATGAACAGACCTCGATGGGAATTTGTTTCAGAAACAAACGCAACGTTTTGAAATATCTATGTTCTGTTTTTATCCCGTTGCGCATTCTTCCAGCCTGCGCTTTCCGTGCGTAAAAGTCCGAAAACACGCAGAGAAAAGAGTTGTCATGTACTTACCAAAACACCAGGAAGCAAGTTAAAAGGAAAGCCATGCTTCGCAGAAAACCCGATCAGCATTTGTCATTATTTTAGAAGCATGATTAATTACGGTTCGGCTCCTTTCTGCAGTTGTAAACCGCGCGAGGATACCGCGCCAGTCCAGCACGACTTGACTTTCCTTCTAGTGCGTTTGCGCCCGCCTCAGCCTGAATCGCTCAGCTGGAAAAGCCCAAAGAGTTTTCAAGAGAGTGAAGAGGAGAGAGGACAGGGGAGGGGGGAGGGAGGGAGCGGAGGACTTTTAACATTAGCTGAACAAAGCTTTTTACAAGGGAAACACGTGTTTTAAGTGCAACTTGAAGATTTAGCGAGTGCTTCTGCTTGATGGRTTTAATCACGGTGGCTGTGTTGTTTTGATTAGGGAGGATGGAATGAGCAGAGCAGTGGAAAGAAACGGAAAGAGAGGGGGAGAAGTGGAGAGCTTCCACCAACAAAACCATATTGGACAGAACAACCAGAGACCCTTTTGATATGCAGTCATTTTAAAAAACACGCTGCTCCCTTCCTTTAAAAAAAAAAAAAAGCTTTATTATTTTTTTAAACAATACATGTGTCCTTACATGAGTCTGAAAACAATAGGCCTGGTGAAACAAACAAAAAACATGCCAGAAAAAAGTGCTACTAAAGCATGATTCATACAGTGGTTGGGTGGTTGAGTGGAGTGGGTGGTGGGTACATTTACTGTTCCATCAAACTCCATAGACCAAGAAGAAGGGGACATACCACACTGTCAAACTGAGCCAACACCACAAAACATTAACAGTTAAAATATTTGTATCATGATCAATAGATGCTTTTAAAGTCATCCTTWTATTTCTTTTTTTATTCTAACCTAATTTCATGTCATTGCATAGAGGAGCAGGAACAAAGTAAAACTTGCAGCTTCAGCGCAAAGAAGGACTTATATTTTTATTATTATTATTTGTAGTAAAATGAATTCATTTTTATTCTTGTTGATTAACATGTAAAAAGCTATGCAGGTACTGTGTAGGAGTTATAATTGTTCCACTGCTGCGACAGTGTGCAAAAAGCCCAATAACTTCTTTAGTAAACAGAAGTTCAATCTAGAGAGAAAAAAAAAATGATACAAATATTCTTGGAAGAGAGAGAAMGAAAAAAATGAAATGAAAAGAAAAGAAAATGTTCAAATGTTCTTTAAACAATGGCAGAATGTGTTGGAATGTGTGGTTCTCATCTTCAGTGATCAATGAACTACACTTTCGTTCAGTGTGTCATTACTTTTTCATTGCAAGTGGTATCATTAATATTTCATATAAAAGTATAAAAGNATAAATAAAATGAAAACATATACTACTGGTTTTGTTTCTCTGATTCAAAATACTTTCATGATACAACAACTTATGTCAGAAAGTTTAAAAAGACAGTGGATTTTTAAAACTTTTTTATTATGTTGCATAACTATTTTTTTCTGATTTTATGAGAAAAAAGCAGTGCATTTACAGTTCCTTTTTTAGCACTTGTAAGAATAGAGATTAGTATTCAGTCTCTATGGTTACCACCTTTGGAAAATAAATATCAATGTCAACTTAAAGTCAGTGAGCGTGCAGAGGTGGTAGTTGGCAAATTCTGCAAAACTGTTTTTTTTTTCTTTTTCACACTGAAGAGATCTGATTAAACATCTGCTTGCAGTTAATATCATTTCATTTGAAAATATTTCTTTTATTTAAATTAATATTGCAACATTAGACTAACTGTTGCATAAAGAGCATCCTTATGGATAAGTTTAAACTTGATAGTTGATYCATTTGGGCAAAATAACATCTATTATATATGAATGAGTTTTCACTGTTTATGAAAATGTTTCCCCAAAGCATTGCTTTATATTTGAGCTTCACTGCATGACAGAAACTCTTGATATTTGTAATCTGCAGGTGGCTCGCTGGTGGAACAGCAAGACTGGAGGCCAACTACTGTGTTGTCATCCTGTGTCAGTCTAATCACCACTTTTGATGCCAAGACACCAAAAGAGGGTCTTTTGGCAGAGCCTGTAAAATAATCCGTCTTTCCGTCCCTTCTTGTATCACTCCCTCCATCTTTCCACTCGTCCAACTGTGTGGCTAAAGCTGACACTCGTCYTGGACTCCAGTCAGCAGTTCTGGCAGGGTTGGCCAAAGTCTGTCAGGGTGAAAGACTGAGAAAGAGATGAAAAGAAACAGAGTGTGGAGGTGAGCGTGGCCATCTATCTGCTGTTTTGGTGCTGGTCAGGCAGGGAAGGACATCACAACCTTGGAGAGGAAGCAGGTGGCGCCTCCTCTGGTAGCAGGAAGGTAATGAGGCAAAAAGGGTCGCAGTTGATTGGATTTTTTTTTCTCCTGTTTAAGTTTTGGAGGTCAACATGTTGTGACACATTGTTTGGGACAGGTGGGGTTCCTGTAGCCTTGTAGCTTCACCTTAAAACTGTATTTTTCATATCAAAGAAAGCTCAAATMAGAATTGATAGGCAGTTATGTCCTCAGTAAAAGTAAATAGTAATGGATGAAGTGCAACAACATAAGACTGAAATGCAGTCTATAAATCAATATRGTACAGGGGGAACTGCATGAGCTTAGTGCAGATAATAGATGAGAAAGTATTAATGCATGTTGATTTTTTAATAAAAGTTAGACAAGATGCATCACTGGTGAAACCTTTTTAGAAAAAAAATTGATAATGGCATGCTTTGTTTTAGAAATACTCACGCCACAGGACTTTTGAGATGATCTGTATTTTTACGTCTGCATGTCAATGTCCTGATGCATCTCAGTAATCCAGGTAGTAAAAATAATCAAAAAGTAGGTCCTCTGGATGGGTTCGTCTCTTGGAGGAGAGACGACTCGTTTCACTAAAGAAGAACCCATCCAGAGGACCTACTTATTTTTTTTATCTTTTTGATCTGTATGTCAATTTTTTTTTCAAATGTTGCATCCCAGAAAAAAAAAAAAATCATCAACTAAAAATATATTGGCAATAACTTTCATTATGAAAGTTTTCTGTCTTTTGTGTACAATATAGCATGACTTGTGTATGCATAACCCAAAGTACAGTTTTGGAACCTTGAATGATGTTGATGAATGATGCAATTAAGAGAAACCACATAAYTATCAATTGGCTCTATGAACATTTGTAGCTTTTTTCAAGTGAACACAACACATACCTGAAATGTCCTTGAGRGTGTGAAGAGGGGGCAGCACTGCACAAACAAGACAAAAAAAATGCATTAATTCAATTCAAATCAATTCAATTCAGTTTATCTATATAGCTCCAAGTCACAACATACGTTGTCTCAGGGCACTGTACATGAAAAAGAACAATCTAAAGAAGAAGCCAGCAGATTGTGATGAATCACTTCATCACAGTCTCCCATCCTGAGAAAACAGTGGAGAGGAAAAACTCCCTGCTAATCAGGAAGAAACCTCCAGCAGAACCAGGCTCAGGACAGGTGGCCATCTTCCTCGGCCGGCTGGTTGAGAGGACAGGAAAGAGACACAGACAAACAGAAGAACTGGTCCAGGTGCACCGTCTTCTGGAAAAGAGACAAAAAGAAAAAAAACATGTTATTGATAGAAATAATTACAATAAACGTAGAAGAGAGGCTAAAGACAACAACAGAGTGAGGAAGTGTGCTCAGTTTGTGCTCCAGCAGTCTAAGTCTATAGCAGCAGAAATGAAGAAAAAAATCAGGAAACCTAAGTCTAACTATAGGATTTATCAAAAAGGAAAGTCTTCAGTCTAATCTTAAAAGTAGACAGAGTGTCAGCCKCACGGACAGAAACTGGAAGTTGGGTCCATAAGAGAGGAGCTTGATAATTGAAAGCTCTGCCTCCCATTCTACTTTTAGAAACTCAAGGAACCACAAATAAACCTGCAGTCTGAGAGCAAAGTGCTCTGTTAGGAAAGTATGGAACAATAAGATCTTTAATATATGATGGAGCTTGGTTGTTAAGAGCTTTGTATGTTAAAAGTAAGATTAGTCTTCCTGAACCCAAAGTTGGATTATTGGTCAAATTCTTATTTGCGGGTGTGCCTGCTAATGACTAAYGCATCAATTTAATGGATGATAACATCCGAAGCTGGAGTTTCCAGCACCTAATATGGACGTTTCCATGGAGGCTGAGAACGGTGATGTCCTTGTCATGAAAAGAAGAAGACGTTTCTCTGTTTTAAGATTTCTGAACTAAAGCACTATACATACAGGACTTGATAACACTGTCAACAACATTGAAAGTGATCAGGATGAGGATCTAAGCTGAGTTTTACAACACTTGGAAACTTGCTGCTTCCTTGATGGTTCTGATGAAATAAACACTGTTGTTTTGTTTTTGTTATATATATATATATATATATATATATATATATATATATATACTGTAAAACCCTATTTGTCTTGGTCAGCTTGATCCTATCAAGTCATATGACCCACCTTTGTGCACTGACCATCACGGGCGTTTGACCTCATTTGTTTTGTTGGCACACAAAAAGAAACTGTCARTGAGCTGGAACAGAACCAAATTTATCAATTTCCTCCTCGTTGTGAATATGCTTTAACATCCTTTGATTCATCTGATGCTACAAAACAAGTTGTTCCAATGGTGTATGCTCACATTATTACTGGGAAAACACTGAGGTTGATAAGGAAACACCATTAAAACTGAACAAATTCAACCAGTAAATTGATGCTGGTACACAGACCCAATGAGTTTGCGCTGAACTGATTCATGTAAAATTTTCCTTTAGGATCATAGATGATATTTTTCGTGAATATCAAGCTCTAAATCAGCTTTTTGAGCTTGTTGAATTTGCACATTTCCAGTAGCATTTTCTTAGCAACCTCATTGTTTTACTGGTTGACCTGTGACTATTGCATGATACAGGATGGATGGGGTGGGAATGTATAAGAAGTAATAAGTTTGACAAACTGACCTAAAGACTGGCCACTTAATCCTGTCAGTCACCAAATATTCACAGTCAGAGGTGTGAGAYGAGAACACGTGAAGATGCTTGGACTGGCTGAACTGGGGATCATGCAAATGCAGATTGTTAGACACAAAACAGATAATAGGAGCAGACCTTGAAGCACCAGTACTAGTCAGGTCTTGTTTTATTGATTCTGCTGTCACCATGTTTTTTTTTTCATTCTCTCCTCCATTCGGTCTAGTTTAGACTTCTTTTGTAATTGGTTGTTAGGTTTGAAAGTCCGAGTCATAGTGAACAATTTYAAATAATGGGAGGTCATTACATTTAACAGACCGTTACAAAATAATCATTTAACCATTTGTCATTCTTTAGATATGAACTAAAAAAACAGTGATTATGATGAATTGCAATTAGATGTGCTCCATTCTATAAAGACAATACACTTCAAATGCCAAGGAGTCGGGAGACGATTTAATTATGTCTTTTTAGGAACTACAATTGGTTGAAAGATAAGGAAAAACTTCAAAATCCTGTGTGTTTTGAGGAAGAATGAAAAAAAATTGTGCATCAGGAGTTTGTTAATGAGTTCATTATTCGACAAAATAGGCTTTAATTAAATAAGTTGTGATACGCATGCTGGCGCTTGCTTCTCTSTAACATGTACAGCAGCCTAGCAAGGAGCTGGGTGCCGAGCAAGCAGATTGTTGCAAAAATCTTTTCAAAACTTGGTATGCATTTGARGAGACAAAAGTTTTGTAAAATTTTCACAAAAAATGAAAAGGGGGTTTGTTAAACAGCATGTAGATGTATTTTTTTTTTACATTTTATTTATGTATTCTTCTAACTTAACTGATAATATTTATACAGAAAAGCTAAGCGGAAAATTAATAAAAGAAAAGAAAAGCAAAAATCTATATCAGATACTGCACATCATCTGCACCGTAAACTCTGCTAATGTGGAACTTCTTTTAATGTAACTTTTAATTGAAAACTCCCCTTTTCAAATTTTCTTATACTGCATTCATTTCTTGTTTTTACTAAAAAAAGTGCATTGTTTAAACTCAATTCTGGCCACATCACAGTGCTTCTATAAATACATGATTTCTCCCACGTGAGATAGACTCACTGTACTTTTTGAGCCTCACCATGTGGTATCTATGGCAACCACTTAGAGTAGAAGAAATTCAGCATGCGTGGTGCAATCTGAGTTTGTGTCTGTTTCTAGCCTATTAAGAACTAAATGTGTTCACTGCAGTAAAAATGTGATAGAATTCTGGTCTAGGCTTCTAAAAGTGACTTGAATTCAGTCACAGCGTAGACAAAGTGTGAAGTTAGAATTTAACCATAGTTGTGCACTTCAATCAGTTTGCTGTGATAAAAAGGTCTAAAGTTAATACTTCAATTTAGAGATGTTATTTTAAGGGTTAGCAAGTTTAATCTTATGGGCTGCAAAAAAATAAACTTATTTGTCTGTGCATGGATTAGCTTTAGAATGTACAGATGTGTTTGCAAATCATCCTGCATCAATAAATCTAAGTAGTTTGGAAAATTGCACAAGACCTRTGCTGAACTTAGTTTTTTTTATTATTTTTTTATTCATTTATTTTTACTTTGGAACTCAGTCATGCCTTCCTCCTCTTGCTCTCAGTTCCCAGCAGTCACACACAGCACCACAGCAGTATCCACAAACAGTACTGGTACAGTATAAGATCTCTGCTCCTTAGACATGACATGCTGCACCACCTCCAGTGGATATGATGTTCAGGAAAAAAAAATATAAAAACATTTCCATTGCAGTTTCCATGGAAACCAAACCATAATATAATAAAATAAAATCGTGATTTTTGAGGAACACGGTTGACCTCATGCCTGTCTGCAACCAAAGTCTTCACTGTGAGGTCAGCTTGACAGCTGCCAACTGTCTGCAGAAGATAGGATGACAGGAAAACTAAAGTATAAAATGCTGATTTAAAAAAAATGCTTTGCTTTCATCTGTACAATAAAAATATGGTCAGCATAAATTAGATGATAAATTATAGACTGTATTTTTCATTCTATGGCAAAAACCCAAAACATGATAAATTCATGAAAGACATTTCTTCCTCTGCCTTTAATGGCAGAGTCTGCAGTGACAAAGCTGAAGTCATTTTGGTCAAACTTTGAAAGTATTTAATGAAAATTAYGCACAATTTCATGCAGTTTCAGCGAATAACGTCCCAAATTTTAACTCAATATGTGTATAATTATATAGAAATGTGGCTGATTTTGTGTAGGCTAAGGTTGACTAGCTGAAGAAGCCATTTTTTTGCACATGTGTGTGTGTGTGTGTTTATGGAGGGGAGGGGGGTTCAAATATGAATTTGTTGGAGATGTATAATATCTATTTTCTGAAATTGTCTTTGATTTTTGTTCAGTGGTTTATGCGGTATTTTGCTGTGTCGGCCATCTTGAAYYAATGCAGTGCACTGTAAGGTGTGATGATTAGTCTCTGGATGTTTYATTAAAATGAAMACATTGGTTYATRAGTMTTTTTGAAAAATATGAGCAAYATATAAYTCCATTAGTGACAAAGTTTTAAAGACAAATTTTATTTGATCTGTTGAGCTCAAAGTATAAGTTGAGGATCAGTCTCAGCTACTAACATTCCTAATTTTAGCTAAATATCTGTACAATTGATTAAGTTGTAGACATGATTGTCTCAAGTCAAGTCAAGTCAAATTTTATTTATATAGCACATTTACAACAACCTCAGTTGAACAAAGTGCTTCACTGCAATTACATCACATTTAGCTAAGAAAAACAATACATACACACATGCACACACATAAAATTACAATTAAACTGAAATTTGAAAAAATAAATAAAAACAATATTAGAATAAGCCG
>NW_013952633.1:322778-325718 GCF_001266775.1 Austrofundulus limnaeus
GAATAAGACAGATAAAATGTTTTGTGCATTTATGACTTATGAGTTACTCTTGCAGAGATCTTTTAAACTAAATCCCCAGGACTTTCTTCTGTCATATTTTATCTTTTTACATCCAAATATGGGCTTTTATCCACTCATTTTAAATACATTTTTGGGTACATTGCAATTCATAGTTACTTATTTTAGGTTTGCACATCATTCTGATACAAGTGATATTTTGAGTTAATGGATTTAAAAAAAGACACATTCAATTATCACTGAGGGGGCTGCTGAAGTTTGTTAACATTTTTTTTTTCGGTCAACATCTTTCAGGTTGGCATCCAAAGACCAAAACTTGAAAAAGAAACTCACAAACTAAGAAAATTTGTGTTACTTTTTTCCAATCACTGTCCAGCCTGCGTGACTCAACGGTTACTTGACAAAACAGTATGGAAGGTCTGAGTATATCTGGTAGCCAACTAATGAAAGTCAATTCTGTGGATCTGAAAGCTCCCTTGCTGAGTTAAGGAGCTTTAATCAGTAGTGTCAATGCTGTAATTACACGATACATAAAAGAGAAATACGCAGAGATGTTTTAATTACAGGGAAGGACGTGTGCAGTCTCCATTACCGGCTGACAAACTGTGTTTGATTATACTGTAAATCTTATATATGTCTCTGTATCTGTTTAGGTGTTTGATGCAGGTAATTTTCAGTCTGACAGGAAAGGTAACTCAAGAACAGATAGCTAGTACATGGCTACAACTGCATCGCTTTCTTTTGGGTTATGTGCTTTGGCATAGTGCCAGTCCATCTCTGCAGGGCTGGATGAATATCAGACTGTCAGTCCATGGGTGGTGTTACCTGCTGAGAACAGACCAGGTGCAGAAGCCACAGTAAGACAGCGTGCAGTAAAGGTTTCATTAAGCACCACATGGTAGTTTACCCTCATCTTATACCACAGATTTTTTATTTTTTATTTATTTTGTTTATTTTTTGCTTTTTTAAACAAGCCTAAATTTGTTGAATGAAATTATCATTGAATGTGTGATATTTTTTAAAGTATGCCTTTGTTTATTAAAGAGAATGTGGTGGAATTTATTTTGGCTCAAACATTTATTTTTCTATAATTTCAAGTAAAAAAAAAACAGTATTTAAAATTTTCAACCATTTGACAATAAATGCTCATCTGAACTCCCTAAGGTTGACGTCCTTTGCTATTATTTGACCTAAAGTAGATGTCAATGTTTAGACAAATTCTTAACTGATAAAAAATAAGAGATTTTGCACTAAAATCTGTTAGCCGTGAAATGTGGCACTGTCTTGTTTTCCACATGAGTAAAAATGTTCAAATCATCCTCCCTCTTTACTGAAATACACTAATAAATATGGTTCTGATGATATACAGCAGGCATGCATTTTTAATTCACCCAAACACATAAAACATGACATTAGGCTATAGCAGAGAAGCTTGGTGATTTATAAAGGGATTCACAAAAGCAGTCATTATATTCCTGTTAGTGCAAAGATGCAGAAAGACATGGATGGAGGGAGGAGGGAAGAAGAGCTGGAGTCCTTTTGAGATTGTTAAACAACTGAGCAAATCAGGCATTAACAGCAACAGAGCAGGTCAAAACATTTCTTAGCTTGCATCCGTCACAGTTTTTAAACAACGTAGACATCTAAACACACACACTCATTTGTGAACATCACAATTCAACTTACCCCCATTTTTGGTCATAATTTGATTGGCAAAGGACCCTATTATCTCACCATCTGTGCATGTTTTAATGAGTATTAGGGAAATATGAAATGAAATAGTAATTGCAATTGCAGTTTATAAGCCATTCAGTTGATATGTATAACTCATGAGAGAACTTGCACATATCCATCCATCCATCCATCCATCTTCTTCTATCCGGGGTCAGGTCACAGGGGCAGCAGTCTAAGCAGAGAGACCCAGACTTCCCTCTCTCCAGCCRCTTGGACCAGCTCCTCTGGGGGAATCCCAAGGTGTTCCCAGGCCAGCTGAGAAACATAGTCCCTCCAGCGTGTCCTGGGTCTTCCTCTGGGCCTCCTCCCTGTGGGACRTGCCCAGAACACCTCACCAGGGAGGCATCCAGGAGGCATCCTATCAGATGAGCCACCTCAACTGGCTCCTCTGGACGTGGAGGAGCAGCGGCTCTGCTCTGAGTCCCTCCTGGATGACTGAGCTTCTCACCCTATCTCTAAGGGAGAGCCCAGACACCCTSCTGAGGAAACTCATTTTGGGCTCATGTATCGGCAAACTCAGTCTTTCAGTCACTACTCAAAGCTTGTTACCAGRTAAAACTTGCACATATTGTAGCTATTTTGGTTTGCAGTTAAAAACATATGTTTAATAGATTTTTTGCATGAGTGATCATTTGTGTAAATATTTGTTTTGTGTCAATTAGGATTAGGTAGTATTGGCATAAAAGTTTGCTGCAATTATTYGTGAGATTTGGTCAATAACAATTAATATAAGGACTAATAGATGATAATTGCACTAGCAAATGACCAACAGTGTGGCCTTGGTCTACATTTTCTGGCTTCCCTCATATTCTGGTTGATGTTGGTGTTTCAGGTGGTTAAAAAGGTTTAGGGTTAGAATTAACATAGTTGTTTTGGGCTGTTGGGCTCACTTGCACCTGAAAGTTAGCTTATAGTGCATACTTTATCTCACAACACTGATGTAGCAATTGCAAAGTGGAAAATAAAATATTAATTGTTGACATTATTTCTGACTATTATTTGTGCACCATACTGTTTTGTCCAAGTCTAGTGTCAATAGGTTCTTGAATACACGATGAAACCAAAAATACAATTACTAGGAAAAACTTGTTGCAAATGCTCTATTATGTATATGTATGTAATTGTACACCACAAAGTTCAACCAATACTGTGAAAAAATCACAAGCTCTTTGTTTTGATAAATAAATA
>NW_013952633.1:325893-328809 GCF_001266775.1 Austrofundulus limnaeus
GAAAGAAAGAAAGAAAGAAAGAAAGAAAGAAAGAAAGAAAGAAAGAAAGAAAGAAAGAAAGAAAGAAAGAAAGAAAGAAAGAAAGAAAATACGCCCCCATGAGGTTAATGTCGCGTTATTTTTTTTTTCGAAATTCGCATTCCTTGTGTTTAGAATTGTGTACATTTACAATAAAGAACAGCGAGCAGCTGATGGACTGACGTCGGCTCCTCCACCCTCATGCTGAGTCGCTGTTGGACCTCTGGACTCACTGCTCTGATCCCACCTTACCCATGCCCATGTTCCCTCAGCCGTGCCTTTTTTGTAACATCCTGCTTGCATGAAGCCAACCGCTAAGCGTGCATGACTGTGAAGATCGGCTGCTCTGCTCCGYCGCAGCCCGAGGCTGCGCCTCGGACGCAAACGGCGCCGAGCACCAAGCCACGCTTACGTCAGGGACCCGAATTAGCTGARATGAATGCGAGAACAACTTGCTAGGGTAAAGGATGCGTTCTTAGCGCAACCACACCCCCAACGCATGGAAGAGAACGGATAGAGCTCATGGGGCGGTAGAGGGGGTGAGGTTGTTTCAGCACCATGGACAGAGAAATAAGACGGATCAGTTTCAGCCTCTTTGATGGCCTTCTTTTTAAATATTGTCTATAGAAAAAAATATTCATTTTATCTCAAAGTTTAATCATAAACTTAAGAAAAATATATAATGTGATTATTGTTTAGTCCTAAACGCCACCATTACTGATCTAATTGCATGTTTTTACTTATTTAGGTGAAAGTTTCAAGTTAACTAAACAAATTTTGAAATCATATCCACTTTACGCAATGATATTTGCAGATTTACAGGGACACAAACCAAACTTGTGTCCAACGCTGGGATTCCCACCCTCCTCCTCCTCCCCACCCTGAGCCTGAGCAGATCTGCTGGAGCAGGGAGGTTAAGTGTCCTGCTCGGGGACAGTTATGAGTCGACTGAGGGGTCTCTAACGAGCGAATTGAAAAAAAAAAAAAAAAAAGACAGTCCCACCCACATTTTCACACTTTTCTATCCAACCAAGCTCTAAAGTCTCACACTGGATGTTTCAGCGAGCACAAATAAAACACATTAAAAAGGAGACCCCCGTTTTTTTCGTGAGAAACATGAATTCTTGATTCTCCTTTAAATTTCCTCCGTGCCTGGATCTGCCACGTCCATCAGCAGCAGGAGCATCAGCAGCGGCGGCGGCTGTTCTGGTCTCTTGATGTTGTGGTCGGGAATACGCATGCGCCCGGTATCGGAATTACTGCGCTGGCAAGAATAACTTAGACCTCGTCCGCCTTCCCTCCCCTAAAAAAAGAAACGAAAGGTTTACAACCGTTAAAGAATGTTTGCGTCAAGAATAAGAAGAATGAAGACTGCGTGCGTCTGTTTTTTCCCCTTCATAGTGGCTGTGGCGCGCGCTCAGAGGTAAGTGAAAGGGTCGAAGGATGCTTCACTTGTTTGTGCAACTGTGTCACAGACTGCATGTTACCTGACACGTAAAGTGCAATATTTATTTATTGCTTACATAGTGTCCTCCTTTGTCTCTTCTTCTTTTTTTTTTTTTTAATAATATAGTGCCGGTGCCAATGACCCAAGCAATATGCCTTTAGTCAAAGAAACGGTGGATAGACTCTTGAAGGGGTATGATATACGACTGAGGCCAGATTTTGGAGGTAAATAAACTCGTGATTTTGCCACTCTATTCCAGTTTCAGCAGGTATTAACACGACGTTTAATTTAACGAAGTCATATCACAACTTGATTAAGAAATTYAGGAAGTGTCGGAGGGAGATAACAGCCTAATTATCGCATCTCGAAGTCGCTTTAATTTGGAATCATTTGGCGTGTAAATAGATAGGATGATGATTTTAATGATATATTAAAAATAATCTATTTTATATGAATGGGAAATGTTTTAACAGATAAATATGATGTKAAACAAATGGATTAATTTGATTTAAAGTTTAACTTTTAAACGGGTGGGTGTGAGACTTTAGTGCATCTAATCCCTCCCGAAATGAGAACAGAGAGCTCATTATTTCGCAGTTAAAAGCTAAACTTACAAATAATAAATCTGTGTTCCCATCACACACATATGATGATTTTTTTCCCTTATTTTTTTTACCTCTTAATATATGTATATAAATTAAAAAAAATGTCAGCAAGTCCCTTGGGCTGCACATGACCTACGTCTCTGTTTCCTCACGGTTCTTCTGAATCTGTCCCAGGTGCTCCTGTGGGAGTGGGAATGAACATAGACATATCCAGCATAGACATGGTTTCAGAAGTCAATATGGTAAGTAGGCCACTGTTATCTCGACTTTTTTTTCTTTTTTTCGTGACTGATGCTTATTCCTCAGAAATGATCAATGCTATGTGCGTAACAGCCCCACCCCCCATCGGAAAATACCCCCACAAAACCAGCAGGGGAAACCCTCTTATGTGCAGAGCTGTGAAGATGTATTTAAAATATACAGCATCAAAATGAGTTTGAGTGCATTAGGGCTAATGCCATGGTTCCACCCACACATTTATTTTATTTTATTTTATTTTTTTTGTAATTTTAAAACACACTGATGAAGATGATTGATTCATTTTAGGTTGTATGCTGTTCAATATGTGATTCAGAGAGCCTTATGCCTAAACATGCCAAGTATGACAAATTTATCAAATTGATGTAATTAAAGAAACTACATCTCATTATCTGTTTACATGTCTGATGGATAAAACTTTATTTTATCAGGATTCCCTATGTCTTCACTGATCATCTGAAGTATTTGTCAGATGTGTTCAGAGCTTTGCCAAAAACAGTGACGGTGGAGCTGTGGTTATGAGAAGTAAAGACTCATACAAGTGTGCCTCTTAGTGATGAAACTGTAGTATTGCAACTAGTTTTTTTT
>NW_013952633.1:329534-336705 GCF_001266775.1 Austrofundulus limnaeus
TGTTGATGCTGACATGTTTACCATTACTTGTGATAAATAACTCAATGAGGTATTACTATTCCTCTCTATGTTACAAACTAGCCAACTAGAACCCCAACCAGCTTTTTAATGTTCCTCTTCTGGTTTTTGTTTTTACATTAAAATATTTCAACAAACCAAGTTTAAAATCCCCTGGACGTGTCTAGTGCCTGGCTCTGAAATACATCAGGGCTTCATTTTGTTTCCATTCATCCACACGTGGCCAAACAAAAAAGTCCCACCCTCTGAAAGGCCTGTGCCATGAAGCTTCTTTGATCATCTTGTTCTTTTGTGCGGTTTGGCCCTCTAAACACTCTCTAATGTGAAAGGCGAGTCATTACCACCTGACCCATTCCAGTCTCATGAAAAGAAAAGGCCACATGTGTCTGTGTAATGGTCTCAGCATCTTTGATCTGCTCTCTGTCCTAATATAAATGTAACCACTTTTCAGGATAGCAGCTGGTGCAGAAGCACTTTCCTTCCTTTCATTTCCTGTACCCCATCTGGCTCTCTATCTCCCACTTATTTTGGTGTATGTGCAGTACCACCCTGTGTTCTGCCTTTAGTGTACAGATACGGCACTGACTTGAGGGAAATGGAGACATCACTGAGGGATCYAGCAGTGTCTTTTTTTGTCAAAATGACAGGACCGAACATCAGGGCTTTGCTATGTATTCAAAACACAAACTACTGCCCACTCTCTCTGTTGGAGGCTTCACATTAGACACATGCAAAAATTATCACAGTGGATTGTCTTCAACCATTTGTTTATTCATTTTGATAGGGAATATGTCCATTTGAAACAATATAGACATGCTTCCCACTTTAGTCTATAAAGTTGGAATGAAGTATATTAGCCTTAAGACACAAGTTCTGTTTTATAACTATGTGCAATTATGCCACATTAATAATAAATGTTTATGTCTGAAGAAATATTACTTCAGCCAAAATTGACCTGCTTGCACATGGATTTATACAGCTAGTTGCTGTGATCTGCATTTGCAATTAACCACAATGTGCTATGTAAGTAACTGTCTGAAAGTAAGGGCAGTGTAAAGATTTTTAAAAGAATGATGTTCTCATAAACCTCTGTAAAGATTTTTTTTAGACAGGAGTTGTTGGTGGCAGCAATCCACTTCGATCTACATCAGCAGTGATGATGTGCACTCATGCTGGCTCAAGAATTCTGCATGGCCGAATCCTAAAACCCTGCTAAATGTTTTCTTAGGCTTACATTTGGATGTCTCTACAAAAAGCTGGCAGTTGATTGTTGCATAAATGAGACATTTTATTTGGTTTACAGTAGCGTTATTGTCTTCTTTCAGCATGTCAAAACCTACATTAGGTTGAAATGTAATTTAGACCTAGAGCCTGACATAAAAAAATGAGGGTGTTGCTGGTGCTTCTTACACACCCGTGAAAGGTCACTGCATCCTGGGTGACACAGCCAACATCCCAGATCTGCAAGGGAGAAAATAGATAGGGTATGATGGTGTAAGACCTGAGGGTCAACCTTTTCTCTTCTGACTGTTTGACATGGAGGGAAGACAGAGATAAATAAGAGTCAGAGGTTTGGCATTACCAAGTTACCACAGGGAGAAGCAGCAGTGGTGCTAATGTTAGAGGGAAGGTCAGGCACTGACCACTGCAGAGGGTTCATTCTGGATGACTCAGAAACAGACATTCAAAATGGGACACAGACACTAAACACCAACGTCATGTTAGATTTCTGATTTAATTTTTTTGGGGCTTTGCACATCTTTAACTAAGCACCAATAAATGAAAAAAGGGAGATTATGAAAGCCTGGCGTGCCATTAGGAGATTTTTTTTCCCTTTCTTTCCATTCCACCCTTCAGTGATTTTCTGCTACCTTTCTAGTCTCAATATTTGCTTTTGCTTGAGCTCCTGAACACTTGAATAATAAGCCAGCCATTTCTACAGGGGAGAAATACTCATGTCTGAGGATGAACAAAAGTTTTTATCCTCATCCAAAATGAAGAATTACTATTATTGATGCCTATAAAGGTCGAGAGGAGCTTATTGATTGTTGGAAAAGAAGGACTGAAAAACCAAGCTACCCATTTTCAGCAAGCTGTTTTTCCACCTTACTGTATGTCTACTATAAATGATTCATCTCAGAACTAGGCCTACATCATCCATTATATAGATGTAATCCGATACATTGTTATTTGGATTTAACTCTTTATCTTAGTCAAATCTTAAAACAGAATTGATTCTCACAATTTAAAACATTCTCAATGTGAGAGTTTGCAGGTAGAATGACCTAAGGCGCAGGCAAAACTCCAAAGTTCAAAAAATATATTTTAATAAACCAAGGGAGGGCTGTTGTAGCAGCAAAACTTACATTCTTCAGGGAACAGCACAAAGAACATGGATGACAACCACAATGACTGTGCAGACAGTACAATGATCCGACAAAGACTAGGCACAAGTCACAGAATATAAGGCAAACCAATTAAGGACAATAATGCGAAACACCTGGGGAGACACACGAGGAACAGGTGAGCAAGGGCGGGGCTAGAGGAATGACAGCAGGGGAAAGATACACAGGGGAACCCAGAAAACACTAGAAAACTAAGGGAAAATAAATACAGATTATGACACTCAAATGGAGTTGATCTCAGTGCCCAGCACATGCCAGACAGTAGAATATGTCTGGCATGCCAGAAATGGTAGGAAGTTTTTAAAGAGACAGAGGCCAATTTCAAGGCATTTAGATAGACTATGATGCAGTTAATTTTATTTTGATATATATATAACATTTTCATAACAGCTGAAGGTAACATGGTTACTCGCGGTATATAATTGAACTATGTGCTTGGAAAATGCATAAAAAACTCCTTTGATATTGTGCAGGAGAAATACTACAAAGAACTAAAATGTCATTGATGGTTTTGTACAGTCTGTTACTGTTCAAATAAGGTGCCGGATATGATTTTCAGCTATTGCAACAACAAATGTGATTTTAAAATATCCATTCAGTAAAAGACACAGGTTTTATTACATTGATTTAAACCCCTTAAACATTTKGGGAAAAATAAAATAAAAATAAAATGACAACGTACACAAGATAGGAAATTTATAGAAATAAGGGACTGATTATTAATGTATATCATAGTATATATTGCAAGCATCCATGTTATTTAGGTCTTGTTTCTTTAAATATTATGTTGATTTTCTCAGAACAAAAACATTTCAAGCAATAAAATAACTCAAACCAGTCAAAAAAAATTCCATGTCTGAAATTTACACTAATAGATTTGGAAGGAACTGTGGAAACATAATATATGATGATTTGAACTTTGATTTTATGTTTTAATCACGCTTCCTGTCCCCTTTAATATTTCATTGTTGAAATTCTCACCATTTCCGACTAAAAACCAGGGCATCGCTCTGAGAACTGTGTGATAAAATATTTAGGATTATTTGTTTGGTATATATTGAGATGTGTGGGGAGCATTTATTTTCACCTATCTGTTTCAAACCTTTATTGTAAAGCTTTGGTGCTTGATGACCCTGAGGTGAGGGAAATATTCAYAACCTGCTTTCTCTGTTTTTATTATGTAATTCTCTCTTTTCTGCCAAGTCTCTTTCACCTTGCTGCTTGCTTCCAAGCTGAAAAAAAAAGCATTTGGAACTACCTGCTACACAACATATTCAAAGAAAAAAGAACATGAAAGCTGCACAGAAGCTGTATGAATTACAAAGCAGTGCAGAAAAAAAAGGAGCACCTGCGAGCTGAAGAAAGTCACAGGGGATGTTGGAATGGTGAAGGAGAAATAGATGAAAAGTGTGAGCAGAGTGCTGAGGCAACCTATCAAACTTGCATTATTGATGCTAGAAGGTTTAGACACCCATGCCCCCATAATCTCTGTGGAGTTTTAGTAATCCATTTGGATCACATTCATGAGGCACTCAAAATGCAATGAAGAAAAAGACAAAATAAAATTTAAAAAATAAAGGTTTGTTGTAAACATAAACAAAACAAACAAAAAAATGCTTACACAATGTAATGCATTTGCTTGCTTGTTGCTGAACAAGTTAAAGAGGACATATGCATTCATATGAAAAGGTTTGGGCACCCCCTATTAATCTTAATCATTTTTATTCCTAAATATTTGGGTGTTCGCAACAGCTATTTCAGTTTGAAGTATCAAATAACTGATGGACACAGTAATATTTCAGTATTGAAATTAGATTTATTGTACCAACAGAAAATGTGCAATATGCATTAAATCAAAATTTGATATGTGCAAAAGTATGGGCACCTCAACAGAAAAGTGACATTAATATTTAGTACATCCTCATTTTGCAAAAATAGCCTCTCGCTTCCTGTAGCTTTTAATGAGTTCCTGGATCCTGGATGAAGGTATTTTTGAACATTCCTCTTTACAAAACAATTCCAGTCAGTTAAGTTTGATGGCTGCAGAGCATGGACAGCCCGCTTCAAATCATCCCACAGATGTTCAATAACATTCAGATCTGGGGACTGCTGGCCATTCCAGAACATTGTAATCGTTCCTCTGCATGAATGCCTGAGTAGATTTGGAGAAGTGTTTTGGATCATTGTCTTGCTGAAAAATCCATCCCCGGTGAAACTTCAACTTTGTCACTGATTCTTGAACATTATTCTCAAGAATCTACTGATACTGAGTGGAATCCATGCGACCCTCAACTTTAACACGGTTCCCAGTGCCGGCATTGGCCACACAGCCCTAAAGCATAATGGAACCACCACCAAATTTTACAGTGGGTAGCAAGTGTTTTTTTCTTGGAATGCTGTGTTTTTTTAACCGCCATGACACCTTTTTTTTATGACCAAACAACTCCATTTTAGTTTCATCAGTCCACAGGACCTTCTTCCAAAATGAAGCTGGCTTGTCCAGYTGTGCTTTTGCATACCTCAGGCGACTTTGTTTGTGGCGTGCTTGCAGAAATGACTTCTTTCACATCACTCTCTTATACAGCATCTCCTTGTGCAAAGTGTGCTGAATTGTTGAACGATGCACAGTGACACCATCTGCAGCAAGATGATGCTGCAAGTCTTTGGAAGTGGTCTGTGGATTGTCTTTGACTGTTCTCACCATTCTTCTTCTCTGCCTTTTGGATATTTTTCTTGGCCAGCCACTTCTGGGCTTAACAAGAACTGTCCCTGTGGTCTTCCATTTCCTTACTATGTTCCTCACAGTGGAAACTCACAGGTTAAATCTCTAAGACAACTTTTTGTATCCGTCCCCTAAACAACTATGTTGAACAAACTTTGTTTTCAGATAATTTGAGAGTTGTTTTGAGGTGCCCATGATGTCACTCTTCAGAGGAGATTCAAATAGGAGAACAACTTGCAATTGGCTACCTTAAATACCTTTTCTCATGATTGGATACACCTGGATATGAAGTTCAAAGCTCATCGAGGTTAACAAACCAATTTTGTGCTTCAGTAGGTCAGTAAAAAGTAATTAGGAGTATTCAAATCAATAAAAATGATAAGGGCACCCATACTTTTGCACCTGTTAAATTTTATTATAATGCATGTTGCACATTGTCTGTTAGTACAATAAACCTCATTTCAATACTGAAATATTACTGTGTCCATCAGCTATTAGATATATCAAACTGAAATAGCTGTTGCAAACACCCACATATTTAGATATAAAAATTATTAAGATTAATAGGGGTGCCCAAACTTTTTCATATGACTGTACAAAATCCACTTTTTTAGCCRTTAAATGCATTTTGTTGTGTACTTTAATTTAGTCTCTCCTGGTGCTGCAATATATCTTTATATTCTTCTTGGGTCATATTATTCAGACTGTTTGGTTTTATCTACTTTCTATGACATTTTATGAACTATTACATCACAGTATTTGTGATGAAACTTGTAAATAAGTTATGGACTTATCAACAACAATTTGATGGTCTTCATTCTCCTCTGGCTCTGGGTCAGACTCTGGTTTCAGCATGTATAGCTCGATGGACAAGTCTTCTGTTGTTGACATCTTTTAATTAATAATTTGGAAATACTGTTTGTAACATTGTTTAGGTAAACATATAAAAGTTTGGACTGGAGAAACCAGGATGAGAATCAATCAGGAGCCATGAGACCCAGGAACAATTTTAGTGGGCAGGACAGATATGACACATTTGGTAGGTTTGCAGTATTTGGAACACATGATGATGAGACAGACCTAAACCAGACAGAGTAGAAGGCACCATGACAAGATTACTATACATTTTGCTGCAGTCAAAGTCTCTTATGCTCTGTCAACATTGAAGTCTGGGTAAATGGTGGCTGAAAATCCATTATTGTTCTCAGTGGTGGCTGGTGGAATTTTCTTCAGGTGGGGCTACAACTCCAAAATAGACATATCCCAAAAAGCAATCAAACATGTACTAAGTTGTATCACGCCAGTGTATTTAATAAACAAATGACAATAATAAAACTGCATTACAATGTCATTATTATGTGTTTTATTTTTAGTACATAAATTTTGCTCTTCTGTTAGTGAGAAGCAAATTTCTTCATGACTCTGGTTAAATTCAGGGATGTTTTAACCAGATTCTTATAGAGCATGGTCAGTGCAGTGATGTGATGTGTACTTGAGGAAAGTCTGGATTCTCTTCAGTGTTGAAACTCCTCTCAGATTCAGCTGTGGTCAGAAGAGATATGATGAGAATCTTCAGCAGAGTCACAGTCTATGAAGATGCAGATTGTTCTCCATGAAGAGCTCCACAGCACCACTGCAGCTCTTGATCTCATAAAAGCCTGTTCAATGTTTAGCTTGGTCCTGTTCAGCATTGCAGCTCCTGATCTCATAAAAGCCTGTTCAATGTTTAGCTTGGTCCTGTTCAGCATTGCATCCTCCATGGTAGTGAACTGGAGACCTGCAGGAACCTATCTGCCTGCAGCTCCGATCGATGCTTGTGAATGGCTCATGATTATGTCACAAACCTAAAAACAATAAATGCACAAATTTAATTCAGTATGGAGATGGCTACAAGTGAACTTTATAATATTCAATATATGGAAAACAACTGAAGCTATGAATTTGCATGTTAATTTATTAACAACAAATTGTTGCACCTCTAAGGTATTATGTTATATTATATTATTTTATTTTATATTATATTATT
>NW_013952633.1:337444-340216 GCF_001266775.1 Austrofundulus limnaeus
CACTTACACCAGCTGTCACTGATTAATCTCACTGCAGACATATTTTTAAATAAAATATAACAAATCAAATTTAACACATTTCCAAGGACTTCTCAAAATTGGTTATTCATTTATAAAGACAAAGAAAAAAATTGAACATGTGTTTTATCTAAGTTCAGTTCAGTTTGCTGTCTTAAATAACATTTAAAGGGGACATGTGCAAAACCCACTGTTTTAGCTCTTAAATACATTTTGTTGTGAACTTGGAGTCTCTGGGACTGCGGAAAAGTTGAATTTAGTCTTCCCTGGTGCTACAAATATATATTTATTTTATGTTTGATTCTTATTTTTCAGTCTGTTCAGTTTGTTATTTTTTTTAATTTCTATGATGTTTTCTGAACAATTACGTCAAACAATCTGCACCATAATTACCATATAAAGTCTTGGCTGACTCGTCTTTATTCTCCTCTTGTTCTGGGTCAGACTCTGGCTCAAACATGTAAGGCTGAATGGTCAAGTCTTCTGTTGCTGACATCTTTCAATTTAATTGTAAATAAAACATTTCTTCCTTGCTAGAAAACATGACACCCTCTCACAAACTGGAGTGGACCACTCTGGAAGCCGGAGGGAGGCGGGGCTTGAAGCATCTTAAAGGAACAGTATTAAATGGACACACACCAAAATGTGGTAAAAGAGGAGCTAGTAAAGTTAAAACAAGGAGGAATTCAAACCAAAACATTGCAGTTCCACTTTATAAATACCCCAACTGATTGATTTAAATGTGCAAAAAGGAAGGATTTAAAAGTATGATGCAGTAGGTCTACTATAGTGCCAGGAACAGATTTGACTTTTCTTTCTTTGTCCTTGTTGCCTTGTGCCAGTTAACGTCTAGAATTTTTCACAAAACACATCATATTTTCTATTTCATTTGGGGTTAATTTCCTCTTCTGCAATAGCTTTTTGTAACACATTTTGTGCTATCAAATGTTAGATAAAATTGTTTATTTTTTTTTCATTTTTGCTATGTGTTTCCTAAACATATCTGCAGAGCTAAAATTTCATTCTTTAATGTCACATCAGTGTGATCTCTTCACCAATAAATGAAATAAATAAATACAATTTTAGACATTGTTTATGRTTTCTCTTATATTTCTCTTCTTGCTCAGTGATGACACAGAGCTAGAGCCCTGCTGCAGGGAGGATTAGGCTGAGATACAAATCAAACTGGGTTAATTGGTTAGCAGTTATCTCACAGCTCACTGACCACACTGCTCAATTTGCTTCTGTAGTATTATTGACGTCCACATAATGCTTGGAGTASTAAGATGTTTTATTATTTTGACACTTCCTATGATTATTTTTATTGATTTACKTTTAGACATATTATGAATTGAACAATAAGCCACTGTCTGAATAAAGTCCAAAATTGCGTAAAAACAACAAGGGTAAAATAAATATAATAACAGGTGAAATACATATTTTTTCTTATTCACCATTAAATGAAAGCTGCATTTACACACACATTTCTACAACATTCCTACTTACTCTCCCAATATTTATTCATTTCTTTAATCATTTGTTCATTTTTTGCACACACTAGGTTTGTTTATGTGGGGTCTAAAATTCAGTTGTTCAGGAATCATTTGATAGGCAGCTAAAAAAACTAGTAAGTAAGTTAGTAAGTAAAAAATTATTTATAAAGCGCTTTTCTTAGAAATGACTTCACAAAGTCCTGTACAAAACAAAGCTACACAGTACAACAATGCAACAAAAACATCACGGAGCCGTCCAGTATTTCCATCCCAAAAAGGTGTATCAGCAACAGCATTGAGTCAAAGGGAAAAAAAAGACAACAGTAAAAATAAAATACCAACCCATTTACATTTACATACTATATTTAGAGAAAAAAGTAACTCGAACTTGGACCAAGGCAAGAGAAAACTCAGCTACCACAACAAGTACTGGGTTCAATAATTTAACATCATTGATAGAACGTAACTCAAAGGGAAGGGCATTCCAGAGGCTAGGGGCTGCAAACGAAAAAGCCCGGTTGCCATGGGTCCTATAGCRTGTTCAAGGAACGGCTAATAGATTTTGATCCTGAGAGCSCAAACAGCGGACTGGAACGKATGTGGAGAGCATATCCCAAACATAGGCAGGTGCCTGGCCTCTTAAGGCTCTAAACGTAAGAACCAAGATTTTAAACTGAATCCTAAAATAAACAGGTAGCCAATGAAGTTCTGACAGGATTGGAGTACTGTGACTAGATTTAGAARTTTGAGTTAAAAGTCTAGCTGCAGAATTCTGAACAAGTTGGAGACAATGTAGCTGCTTTTGRTTCAAGCACATAAACAGGCTGTTACAATAATCCAGRCAGCTAGAAACGAAARCATGTATGACCATTTCCAGATCTGAGGCAAACATCTTCATTAACTACCACATTATTTGATTAAACAATATATTCAACACGACAATGCACAGAACTGAAGTGTTCTAAACGTGATTTAAGCTAATAAAAAATTGATAAACTCTACAGATGTAGCTACTGTTGGGTTTTATGTTTCATGATTGCAGGAAGGATTATAGAAGAAAAAAAGTGGACGTGTTTGCTCAGAGACATGGCTTAAAATCTTCAATTTGACTGATGCAGAGGRAAACATTGATGTGATCCCTGAGTTGTGTGATGCAGCTTTATAAATAGCTTCAGTAATTCAGATGAGATTATTTACTGTGCTCTTTAAATGGTAAAAATGTGTAAAACCAACAAAGGATTACACACACACACACACACAC
>NW_013952633.1:340389-342031 GCF_001266775.1 Austrofundulus limnaeus
CACACACACACACACACACACACACACACACACACACACACACACACACACACACACACACACACACACAATTTTAACACATGAATGTCAGAGCCTTTGATTCTACTAAGAATTTACCACTAAGTCTACTAAGTTTTACTCTTTTCCATACTAAACTCATCTCTCTGTGTACATTTTATTTCGTACAGAAACACCAGTGATGTACTTTTATCATAAAAAAGCCCACTCTGTCAATTCCTGGGGCGTTTTTCAAGCTACAGTGTTAACAAGTCAGTGAGCTGCAGTACATGTTCTTGTGTGTTTAGTGATCCCATGTCAAGTCTCACCAGTAAACAGCACTTTTTTTAGTTTGAGACCACATAAAAAACTAAGTCCCCACTGTACACACTATTCAGCTGAATGCAATCTTTGATTCATCCATCAAGATACAGTTCAACTAAGGTGATCAAATATATTTTATTGAGTAAATTTAACCCTTATTTTGCATAAACTAAAATACAGAGTCAGTAAATRCAAACTGCATTTTTGGTTTCACACCTTGCTTGCTATGTTGTCAGCAGAGAGAGTTACTCTGTATTTYATGTTAAATACATATACAATCACTTACTCTATTATGCTGTACTGTTTGGAGCAAATAAACAATTCTTACAGAGGCTTCTTACACTATCAGCATAGAAAAAAAATCTTTAAAATATCTCAGTGTTTACATTTGCACAAAACCTGCCTYTTCAAGAAGTCAATTAAAAATAACAAAAATATAGAATTACAAAACTTTGGGGGTTTAATACAGGTCAGGTAAAAATGTATAAAAATAATATTTAATAAATGCAATACAATTGTGTTTTTTTTTCTGCCAAATGTGTTGATGTGTGTGCATATTTTAACCTGGATTATAAGTGTAATTGTCTCTCCACGGGTTTTTAGATTTGAAGCTGTATGTTTCTCCTGTCTGGTACAAACAGTTTCACAGCTTGTGTGAGCTCTGTTAGCTGTCAGTGTACAAGATTTGTTTCTGTTTTATCACAGATTTTCAGAATTCACAAAGATGAGAATATCCAAACAGTAGAGATGATGGGTGTGGATTGGTTTTCACAGCAACTGAGCATTACACGGAGAGCTGATAATTGCATGGTATTGAGAGGCTAGGTGCAGTAGTAGCTTTTAGTGATACCATTTTTCTTAGATTTTGTTTTCTATACAACACTTCAAAAATGTTGGCATTTAAAGTCGTTTTGGGTATTTAAAATGTTCATTCTTTATGAAGTAAACTTACTGGAATCACAGGTGTTAAATGGTTTTAGAAATGGCAAAAAATGTATTTATTTATTTATTTACAGAAGAAACAAACTGTTTCCATCTTTCATTCTTTGTAGATATTAAATTTATCTGTCCTTGAAGTGGGGTATTATGCAAAGTTGACATATTTTGAGATTTAAATGATGTTATAATGTTATTCCCTAATCAAAAATATACCCAGAGTGTTTATTGGACTCATTCATGCATAAATGAGAAATACTTGAGTCCTCTGTAGTACACTCTAAAAATGAAATGTTGGATTTACTTAACCATGTTATGTTACCTGGTTCCACTTAACTGTTGAGTAAATTCAAAGCAACATACTCATGTTCTTTGGCTAAAAAAA
>NW_013952633.1:343312-345493 GCF_001266775.1 Austrofundulus limnaeus
CCCCACACCCGCCCATACCACCACCTCCTGCCCCTTTTCCCCTTTACACACACAAACCCACATATGCAATCTGACACCTCTAAAAGACTTACTGTATGCGTCTCTTATAGGTCAGTCCAACTTGTGAGGAGATATTGCTTCTTCACGGGAATCTTTGCTTGAGGAGATATTTTATGCAAGCTATCAAATCTGGATTTGCACAACTCTGGACATGGACTGAGGAAAAGAAAAACCTCAGTATCACAATCACAGTCATGTGAATTCATTGTTTATAACTTTTCTGTTCTTTCTCAGGCTGCCATCCTGTCTCATGTCTTTGTACTGAATTTCTTTTATATTTGTTGAAAACAAGTGCATGAAGTTTGTGCCATTTAAATGGCAAAATAGTTTCCTGTTTTCCAAGAATAAAATGTGATATGTGGGATTGCATTGTCACTCAATAAATTATACATAATCAAAGCCAAACAAACATGCAAACTTTAAGCAGCATTAGAAAGAAAGAAATGCGTAACCTTAAACAAACAGGAATGGTGGCAAGCATTTAGCTAGAAAAATACAGTGTATTTGTATATTTACCGCTCTCTACTTCAGCACACACACACACATGAACAGTAAGTGGAACAAATGTTCACTAAGACACACTCATTACTTCCCTTGTCTCTTTGGTCAGCTAACTTTCCATCTAGYAGGAATGACAGCTGAGATTGAAAACTCCATCAGCTTTCCTCCTGTCTTCCAGTGGGATTCAAAMGTACCCTAATGATCTGTGCCTTGCTCTGCCCACCCACCATTGCCATCCCTCCACTGCCCCCTATCTGAATTGCTACTCCATTCTACTCATCTCCAGARACACAAAAAGGCCTGCAGATGCACCAATCAACTCTAATAAATTGCACATAGTCCGTTCAGCTGCACGACTGCCAACTGGCAAAGCTGTGAACTTCTGCTTTGGGAGAACAAAAGGATTGGGGGGGGGGTGTGGGGTGTGAGGGGGTGTGTTCCTCTAAATTTGATTCACCTTCAGTGACGTTTCTTGAAAGCTGCGTTCAGGCCAAAGTAAATGATAAAAAAGTATGGGTGGGAAAAAGGATGTGTACTGAAAATAGGAAGCAACACTAAAAGAAAGAGTGACAACAGCCATGTAATGAAAAATTATGTTTGACAAAGYACAAATAAACAGGAACCCAGGCTAATTCACTGCAATGTATTATCTTGTTTTCAACATGCCATGTAATAAGAAAAATGGCTTTGAGGAAATAAATGGAAAATTAAAAAAAAACAAAGTGTTTACTCAGTCTAAGAGCTTTGACGGGGATATTGTCCTCGTTGGAACCCAGTTTTAAAATCTCTCTCACACAAAACAGACCCTTTCTGTGAAACTGACCAACAATTTATAGGATTTAATGGTATTACAGCCTAACTCATTGTATTATTTTCCACATTTAAGCGAAATACATATTTATGCAATAACTCTGATTTATTCATTAATGTAAGATAATGTGATGATAGTGWTTTATTGTAGGGCAATTTTTATTTCTGACTATTTTAGAGTGCAACTTTACAACAAAAGTCCTCATAGTGTTGTTGTATTGATTGCTCCTCTTTTGCAGGGGTCTCCACATCGAGCAAACTCACATAAAATGTTTGATAATTGATTTTGCCGTATGTCCATCTTAATGTAACCTGGGCTTGAACTTGCAGCTTCAGGATTAGTAGATCGAAGCACAGACCGCCAAGCTACTGAAGCTGCAAAATATCCTCATAGCATCATGAGAAGACGTAAAATAAAATAAAATAAAATAAATATGTTAAACTGACTGTACACAATACTAACAATGTTTATTCTAAATCAAACATGCCAAATCAGACCCCTACAGCAGCCCCTGTTTTATTTACTATTTCCAATTTACTCCATGTGGTGCACAAGCTGTCCCACATACAGAACTTAATACTGACAAAATACAAATCTCCACAGACTATCAAACACACAGTTCAGTCATTCTGTAAAAATGTTGAGAAGGTTCCTCTTTTTTCTTCTCTTTTTTTTTTTTTTTTTTTTTTTTTTTTTTTTTTTTGTCAAACTGGGACCAGTTTGGACACGTACCTGAATATTTAAAGCTTCTTGTCTCGTTTGGGACAGGGACGCTAGCATTAGTGTCTTTGTTTCTATGAATTTTAAAG
>NW_013952633.1:350114-353314 GCF_001266775.1 Austrofundulus limnaeus
CCCAGAATGTGACATATGGGGTCATTCAAGAGCAAAGCATAATGTAAGCTTTAAGCTCAAAGTAAATAGATCAAATAAAAAGCTCATTTTCAGATTCCTCTGCTTTAAGCTACATATTGATTCATGGATCATGTWGATGTCATTGACTGGTTTCAGACATGCTTTATTTTTTTTCATATTAATCATAACAATGCATTTATATTTGTTGTGATTCCTACTTTTAGGTTATTCTAATGAGGACTGTTTCAATGTAATTTTAAAGAGGCAATAGTTTGATATTGAAATATAGTWTGTTGTGCCACCATTTTCCTTGTATTGTTTTTTTTTTTCAGTTGAACATTACAAATAGATGACACAACATTAAAATGTTTGCACTCATCAKTAAAAGAATAATTGTTGCATCATTGTTTAAACTAAGTTTGATTCCTGAAGCAAGCCATATTGTTCTTTTATGTACTGTGTGCACTAGCTGTGCAGGCAGAAGACATAATTAGTCCCAAGACAAGCGCTTCATCAGTCATTTCTAGTATTAAAAGGCTGAGACAGAATGCAGATGTCATTTTAGTTACATTTCTAAAATGATAAAATAATGGCAATTTTGTGTCTGTGTGCAGTGAGGCGTTGCTGCAGTTTTATACATCACAATAAATGATGCTGCAGATCACAGCATGCCAGATAGTAGAGTGTGAGCAGTTACATAACCACCAACCAGGGACTGGTGAGCTGAGAAGACAGCAAAAAATCAGAGATGTGCTAGCTCAAGGATACCCACACATTAAACATTTTTTTTATTTTAAAGTGAAAAAAAAAACTTTGAATGAGAAGTTTGTTCTGTTGTTTTGTGTTTACAGCAGACAATTGTGCTTCTGTTCAAAAAAGTAGACACTCCAGGATTTTCTTGATGCATGGAAAAAAAGGCTATAAAATTAAAAATATTAAATAATMAACCCCATGCAGCGTTTGACCCTGCGTCTGCTCAAACTATGTTTCCCTGCAAGTCTAATTACAGTGTACAGTTGACGCAATGTTYCTTTTTTGACAAAACTTGTTTCTAAAACTTTCAAACATGGCTGTCAGCACCTCCAGCCAAATATGCAACACACAACAACATGACAAAACCCATTTAAATCAAACAGAAATGTCATGAGGAATACTGCTTCCATTTTCCCGACTCCATCCAGTAAACATCCCAGCATCCAGTTCCCAAGATGCTGTAGGATGTTAGATCTATAACCAACAGGTATAATCAAAAATGCATGTTCAGCCTCTTTGCCAGGAAGTGGATGTGCCAGTCATGACAAAAAAGTTCCCTGAGACAGCAAGTTTATTTTACATAGTTATTTTTTATGGATGATTGGTGGGCTTCTTACCTCAAAAAAGCTACAAGAGCATCTTACTGCAGGCTTGACTCTTTTAACGTGTCCTAGATTTACCAGCAGGGAGTTCTCGTGCAATTCATCACACTTCTCCAGTTTGTTCATAAATATTCAACCTCCTATAAGAGTTTCAGGATGTGAGTTCAGCAAGCTCACACAAAGTGTAGGCTCTTGTGAACAATCAAAATATGAAGCCTATATCTTAGATCAGGGGTTCTCAAGCCATTTGGGTCTGGGTACCCCTTACAAGGGTGAAAAAAAAAATTGCAGAGACCCCCTCATAAACCCTGTGCTGTTTTAAAAGATGATTTATTGTCATTTCAACCCCTAAATGCCAGGGAAATATTTATTTTTTAAGTTTATCGTGTTTGTTTTATTAGTTTATTGTTCTCCATGCATTTTAAAAAATAAAAACCAAATTAACATTTTAGTAAATATTTTTGAGGACCCCCAAGATACCTCTCGCGGACCCCTGGAGGTCCAGAGACCCCAGTTTGAGAACATATGTCTTAGATGTTACTTATGAGCAAAATTTTTCATATTTTGAATTAATTCAATCCTGTTGACTGAGTTGCTAAAGTGTTTGCTTGATGATGTAATTATCTCTTCTCTTTCTCCCTGTCTCTTATATCCTTATACCCCCCCACCCCATCCCTTTTATACTTTATCCCAAACCTTTCTTTTGGYTTTTTCCCCTCCTATGCCTTCCTCTGTACACTTACAGGACTATACACTGACAATGTACTTCCAGCAGGCTTGGAGAGACAAGCGGCTGTCCTACTCTGAGATCCCACTCAACCTAACCTTAGATAACMGGGTAGCTGACCAGCTCTGGGTCCCTGACACCTACTTCCTCAACGACAAGAAATCGTTTGTCCACGGTGTCACTGTAAAAAACAGAATGATTCGACTGCACCCAGATGGCACWGTGCTGTACGGTTTGAGGTGAGATTTTAATCTCGTAGAATGCCCATTTAGCACTGTGTGTTATTTATTGCTTACACTCCATGCGTAAAGTAGCAAATAATGATGGACACTTTTTAGTACCCCTGCAACACATCTATTTTAAGATCACGCAAACAACCTAGAAGCAAACAAATTTTGTAGCTTCAGTGTAACAATTTGTGAAGTGGACCAAGCAGTAATTAGCTCATTAGAGCCAGATGAATAAAATTAATGATGTGAAGTGCTGCTGTRTAGCCTCTGAGTGCAAGTTATAATGTTGATGACCTACTTTTGTCCTCTTTTGCAGGACATATGCACATCACTGTCTAAATCTCAGTAATGTTTAATGCTGAGATTTAGGCAAGGTCTCTGCATTTCTTCTCTGTTTGTTTCAACATACACCAGGGATGTGTTCTGTTAATATCAGTTTGTTGGCTAATTAGCTGTTCAGTTACAGCACATTTACCTCTTTAAAACATTTCAATATATGTTTTATGAGGCAGTATAGATTTCACTGTTATTTTTACTTTTCATGATGGCTTGTGGAACATTGCGACCCCAGATTGTTAGAATAGAATAGAATAGAATAGAATAGAATAGAATGGAATGGAATGGAATGGAATGGAATGGAATGGAATGGAATAGAATAGAATAGAATAGAATAGAATAGAATAGAATAGAATAGAATGCCTTTATTGTCATTGCACATGCGCATAACGAGATTAGGGCCACTCCCACAGCAGTGCAAATACACATTAAAAGAAAAAGAAGAGAATAAAGAGTAGCCACTGTCCAGGATGAAACATCCAAGATCCATAAATACATCAAGGACAAAGCCTCAACGGACGATGTGCTCAACGAATGTCTCAGGCAATGGGG
>NW_013952633.1:354020-356306 GCF_001266775.1 Austrofundulus limnaeus
GCCTCAGAGAGGAATTGGAAAAGACCTGGAAGGTGAAGACCACAGTGGTGCCTGTGCAGTCACCCCCAAACTGGAGCAGTGGCTAAAACATATCCCAGGAACAACATCAGACATCTCAGTCCAGAAATGTGCAGTTCTAGGCACAGCTAAGATACTGCGCAGAACCCTCAAGCTCCCAGGCCTCTGGTAGAGGACCCGAGCTCAGAGGATGAAAGAGACCACCCGCGGAGGGTGAGAAGGCAATATATATAAACCTACATATCCACAACATTAGAAAAACAATAAAAAGCACATAAAAAGCACAATGAGTATTAGTTGTAAATGTGAAACTAAATTAAAAGAAAGTTAACCAACATTATTGCACATTGTTCAAATAATGCACATTCTGTATATTGAGGTAAATGGATTATGCTGGTATTGCCCGTGAAAAGGTTAAATAGACTTTTTTGAGCTTTMTATTATGTTATAATGTCCTTGTCTGATCAAAACCACACCCAGGGTGTTGTTTTGACTCATTCATACATGTTTTAAATACATATTAACCCCCTCTTTAAGCATGATTATTTACTTAACCACAATATTTCAGGGTTATTGCTCCACTATTTGCCTCCCCATCAAATAAACGCTGACACACATGTCCCAAGCTAAAAAGAAGAAAATATCATTGGAAACATTTCCTCACACATTTGTTGCCATACTATATTTGACATCATAACATTCAGTTTGAATTTGAAAGCCTGTAATTTGCACTARTTAAAGTTTATTTATATAGCATTGTTAAAAATAAACAAACAAAGCAGTACTTATCCATACACTATAATAATTTTCTTATTTGTACAAAACAGTGGTTGAACAAAAGCTTTCAATTTTCAGAAAACTGGTTCTAAAATATTTCTTAATTTGTTATTTAAAAACTTTACCCATGATTTGACTTTTCAGCCTTTTTCACAAATTCAGGTCACAAGCGTCTGTGGTGTATGGAAAATGACTGACCCCCTCTACTGAGTTTCACCTTCCCATAGCTAATAAGATGACAGCACACTTCTCATGCCTCACCAATCTTATTCCCTCATTTTCAAACAGGTCTCTGATGTCTGAACTCAATTAAAAAAAAGGTATTTAAATGCATAATATCTGAGTGGTTACCATGTCTGTGAGCAGCCTCTGGAATGGGGGAGTGAAAATATACTGACAGGCAATTAGAAGTAAAACCATTATGTGAGCTATTATTCTTTTTGGTTTTCATCACTTTTGCTGTCTTTGTTTGTTTTACACCGATTTGTTGCTGTGTTCAGCATTCCATGACCAGCTCGGGTTGATTGCAAACAGTTTCATTATGTTACAATTGTCTGATAACTAAAAAAATATATATATTTGGGCTCCCTTGGTTTAAGAAGATCRTATTTAACGTTTAAAACTGCAATGGAAATATCATGCCACACAACAGTTTAGAGCAAAAGAATATATCCTCTTTGTCTTCATCTTCTCCCAGATTTAACTTGAACTCATTCTGCATTCACCATGCCTCAGAAGTTGGAACTATAAACTTTTTAACTGCCTTATAACATCAGAAGTGATCTATTTCATAAGGTTTTATCTATTCTCTAAAGACATATATAATGTAACACATCCTAAAACACTTTACACTGAGTTCTTCTTGTTTTATTGTATTATGTGCCTCTATTAACAAAATATGAATGGGGCTTAAATTTCTTTTTCAATTCAGCACTCGATAATTCTGCACAGGTAGTGAGAAGCAAGCATATTTCACAGAAACATAACAAGGAGATGGTTAAGAATCACTTCAGCAGTCACAAACTACAGCCATTTTGCTTTGTCTCTTTTGTTTCCTCAAAACCTATTCTTTGCATACCTTAGCAGGTATTAAAAGTCCTGTTTTCTACTGCAAATAGTCTATGCCCATATTTCTTGAACAGAATGGTGTATTTATCATTGAATATTTATCTCCTTGCAAAGGCAGCAGCAAAAYAGCAAGAATACACAGCTTTATTGGCAATTAAGGGCAACATTTTGCATTAATCAGTGATTAACTAATTAAGCTTTTGCAGTAAATGTCAAAGACAGCAATGTTTTCATTGCAATCCTACACTCTATGTTGTTATGGTAGGCTGTGGGTGGGAAGCAGCTGGCTGTGTGGGATGACTGTGCTCTGAATGCTGTCATTACCATAAATATCAAATGATGCATCTCGTGTACTCAGCAAACATAGTGTTTTTGAAGGCAGTGAGAATAAAGTCTTTAGAACACAGAGTATATATATATATA
>NW_013952633.1:356809-358508 GCF_001266775.1 Austrofundulus limnaeus
TATATATACTTTTTGTGAATATGCACAACAATTTAAGGTCTGTAGACAAACCCTTTACCAAAGACACTGCCAATAACTTAGCAGTTAACTAATAACTTAAATTTCTATTTGAGAAAATGTATTAGTAACAAACATTGTAAAGGTAGCTCAGTTTGTAGAGCTGTTATGTCTCAGCAAGAACATTGTCAGATTGAAACCTTGCTGGGGACCTTTCTGGGTAGAGTTTGCACAGACCAAAAACATGACTGTTATGGTAATTGGTAACTCTAAATTGTTCCAAAGTGTGAGTGAGAGTGAATCGTTGCTTGTCTCATTTGTCTATGTGTGGCCCTGTGATGGACTTGCAGCCTAYCCAGGGTGTACCCTGCCCCCTGCAAAGGGAATTCTGGATATGGGCACCAGTGACCCCCGTGACCATGAAAGGAAAAAGAAAATGGATGAATGAAGGAAAAAAATATACAGTATCCATAGTAAAGAACGTCAATCAGAATCAGTTTTGTTGTTGAATTTGTACTGGACTGCAAGAGTCATCCAGAACCTTATTCCCAGTTCAATCAAATTTTACTAACCATCCCCTACTTCTATACGAATCTCATGAATGCTTTCATTTGCTTAAAAAAATCATTTTTTTAATAATCAACATGGAATCATTCAATATAGTAGAGTTGCTAATCTCCTGACCACCACAAATAATTCTTCTTTACACATAGAATGCAAGCAAGGATTGAAAGAATACATTGATAAAACAATAGTTGCAACTAATTCCTTATGCAAACATCAATATACCCAGTTATGCCAATTAAAACGAATTATCTTGCTTTTAACTCATGTCAGTATTTTATTTTTTTTTTGTTTGGTAAATTAAATGAACAGTGAAACCAAGCATGTTTTTCTTCACCAAAGCAGACAATGACACAGCCTGAATTTTTGTCTTGGCTTTTGGAAGTGTTTTCAGTTATACAGTAGATTTCTTGTTTTCTGTTATGAGTTTTGCAGGTTTTTGCTTATCAAGATGAAGTGCCTTTCTTGTTTTGTCCTTGTTATTATGCACAGCCTCTTGATGTCCTTCCTCAGCTGCCCTTATTTCTAGCCTCTAGTTTACCATAAAGAACTCTTAATTGACTCACATGTTGCCTTTCTCCAATCACCCCTCTGAGAAGGCCCAGGTTTCATTTGTTTAAGCCTGCCATGTTGCCTGGCCTCCTTTTGGTTGTATTTACTTCTTATTCTTSGTTATCAGTAAAGATTGTTTTTGCCCTGTGCATTCCTGCTGCCTATCATGTCTGCATTTGGGTTCTAACAATTATGGTTATTGTGACACTAAAACAAAGTTAATTTGAAAAAAAAGAAGATGCTACTTTTATTTTTGCCATGCTTTTTATGGATAGTTGATGGCAATACCAAGCATAAGACATGGAAATGCATCAACATAAATTATGTATTAATGTGACTGAAAAATATCAAGAAAATTCCTGCAACTACTGTAGATTCTTAGTAATCTAATATTGAAATTCTAAGGGTTTAATTTAAGCCAATCAAATGGTTTCTTACACAATTAAGAAGTGCAATTGTCAGGTGTGTTGTCTTGTATCTTCTTGGTGTATATTTCAAATATCTTCTAAACTCTCTTTCAATCTTTTCCATTACATTTCTCCTTTTTCTTTTTCTTCTTTTTTATAATATTAAAAAAAGTCAATGA